>NC_074670.1:8790633-8805542 GCF_029448725.1 Salvelinus fontinalis
CATGTCTCCATCCAGACCTCCCATCACCTAGAGAGAGAGACAGAGTATCTTCTAGTCATTACACATGTCTCCATCATCTAGAGAGAGAGACAGAGTATCTTCTAGTCATTACACATGTCTCCATCATCTAGAGAGAGAGACAGAGTATCTTCTAGTCATTACACATGTCTCCATCACCTAGAGAGAGAGACAGAGTATCTTCTAGTCATTACACATGTCTCCATCATCTAGAGAGAGAGACAGAGTATCTTCTAGTCATTACACATGTCTCCATCACCTAGAGAGAGAGACAGAGTATCTTCTAGTCATTACACATGTCTCCATCACCTAGAGGGAGAGACAGAGTATCTTCTAGTCATTACACATGTCTCCATCCAGACCTCCCATCACCTAGAGAGAGAGACAGAGTATCTTCTAGTCATTACACATGTCTCCATCACCTAGAGAGAGAGACAGAGTATCTTCTAGTCATTACACATGTCTCCATCACCTAGAGAGAGAGACAGAGTATCTTCTAGTCATTACACATGTCTCCATCATCTAGAGAGAGAGACAGAGTATCTTCTAGTCATTACACATGTCTCCATCACCTAGAGAGAGAGACAGAGTATCTTCTAGTCATTACACATGTCTCCATCATCTAGAGAGAGAGACAGAGTATCTTCTAGTCATTACACATGTCTCCATCACCTAGAGAGAGAGACAGAGTATCTTCTAGTCATTACACATGTCTCCATCCAGACCTCCCATCACCTAGAGAGAGAGACAGAGTATCTTCTAGTCATTACACATGTCTCCATCACCTAGAGAGAGAGACAGAGTATCTTCTAGTCATTACACATGTCTCCATCATCTAGAGAGAGAGACAGAGTATCTTCTAGTCATTACACATGTCTCCATCACCTAGAGAGAGAGACAGAGTATCTTCTAGTCATTACACATGTCTCCATCATCTAGAGAGAGAGACAGAGTATCTTCTAGTCATTACACATGTCTCCATCACCTAGAGAGAGAGACAGAGTATCTTCTAGTCATTACACATGTCTCCATCATCTAGAGAGAGAGACAGAGTATCTTCTAGTCATTACACATGTCTCCATCATCTAGAGAGAGAGACAGAGTATCTTCTAGTCATTACACATGTCTCCATCACCTAGAGAGAGAGACAGAGTATCTTCTAGTCATTACACATGTCTCCATCATCTAGAGAGAGAGACAGAGTATCTTCTAGTCATTACACATGTCTCCATCACCTAGAGAGAGAAACAGAGTATCTTCTAGTCATTAAACATGTCTCCATCCAGACCTCCCATCACCTAGAGAGAGACAGTAACAAGAAACAGTGTTGTATTAGTCAATTAGCTTTGTTGAAGATGGCAAAGTGTTTCAAACCTCTGCTTTACTCCTGGTTCAACAGAGTGCAAATCTAAATAAGAACGTCGCATTAGAGTTCCTGTCAATTAACTCACGTCTACAAACTCGTTGGTGAGCTTGAAAGCAGAGGTCTCGAAGCCAAGGTTGCGGGGCGAACTGGACAGAATGAAGCCAAAGTCTATGTGGATGATGTGGCCCTCAGCGTCCAACAGGATGTTGCCATTGTGTCTGGAGAGAGACGACAGGGAGGAGAGATGAGAACAAAATGTAAGTGATGAGAGAGAGAGACGACAGGGAGGAGAGATGAGAACAGAATGTAGGTGATGAGAGAGAGAGAGATGACAGGGAGGAGAGATGAGAACAGAATGTAGGTGATGAGAGAGAGAGAGATGACAGGGAGGAGAGATGAGAACAGAATGTAAGTGATGAGAGAGAGAAAGAGGATAGAGGAGTGAATGAGAAGAAGTAGTGTGTGTGTCTGACCTGTCTTTGACCTGCAGCAGGTAGCAGATGAGACAGTAGCCTGCACAGCTCTGGACAAAGTTGCGCTGGGCCGTGAGGAAGGCCTCGGTGGTGTGGGTACCGTGTTCCTGCAGGAAGTAGTCCAGCAGAGGCATCTGGCTCTGTTTCTTCACCTGGCGGAGGGATATCAGAGAACTTTAACATTTAAAGTCCCACTCCAGTCTCCCTTTCAGATCATGTAACACCTTTTATACTTAACAAAAGGCACATCTTAATAGGTGGTCCAGTCATGACATAGCACGGGGCGGATCCCATCAGACCAACTCTTTGAAGTTTGCAAGACGTATTTAATAATCATTTGGTGGGTGCTTATATTTGCCCTATTTCACACATGTACAAGTGTGTATTATATACATGTGTGAATTGGAAATATTTTATTTTACATATCCCAACTCCCCCTGAGACACTCTCGGATAGTGGGGTCATGGTCAGGGCATTATCAACGGTGACCCAGTAGCAATTAGGGTTAAGTGCCTTGCTCATGGGCACATCAAGAGATTTTTTGGCTTGGGGATTAGAACTAGTGACCTTTCAGTTACTGCCCCAATGCTCTAACGCCCTAGCCACTAGGCTACCTGCCGTGTGCCGCTAGAAGCCTAATATCTGGGAGAAAAGGTATTGATCTAGCTGGCTGGGGGGGAAAGGTAGTAATGCTAAATACTACTAATAGTAATGTTTGTTTTTGCATGTGATTTTGTTGGAGCCTTTCTGAGCCCACTCACCTGGTGCATGGACACTGCGTTGACTATGGGTTCAATCATGCCGCTGTCAGAGGAGATCACCAGGATCTTATAGGGTTTGATCCGGATAGGCACACGCTCCTGTTCCCAGATGATCTGGGGGAGGGGAAAGAGCGCTACATAATTAGTCCAGATAAAGTATATACAGGAGATTATACTGTCGTGTAAATGCTGGGTGTGGATATGTGGAAAGAGAGGTTCATCTTTGCTGTGTATGTGGAGCTAGAGAGAGTCCATTCAGAATGACCTGGAGCTGCTGCAGCACTTGAGAGGCCAGGAGCTCTTGCCGAAGGTCGTCGCCACACTTGACGATGACTGACAACAACCTCCAGGTAGGGATGTGTCCATATGGGGAGCCCTCCCTTATCCGCCTGTTCAGAACAACACAACAAGTACAGGCACATACAATTAGCAAAGCTCAAACCTTTACTCTAGTCTTGAGGTTACCATCAAGGCATGCCACGCCTCCACGGTCCACTGTGGGGATTGAGTACGCACTGAACCTTCTCCTGCCACGGCTCCTTGAGGGCCACTGCTGAAGGGTCCTCTGGGTCCCGCTTGAATGTGGTTGGTGTGTGAGCTAGCTGCTCTGAGAGACGCCGCCTGTGTAGTGGGGGAAACGCACACATTCACCATCACTACTGAAGAAGCTTCATATACATCACAGTTTGAAAGACTACATTATACCACCCAATGAAGAAGCATCATATACATCACAGTTTGAAAGACTACATTATACCACCCAATGAAGAAGCATCATATACATCACAGTTTGAAAGACTACATTATACCACCCAATGAAGAAGCATCATATACATCACAGTTTGAAAGACTACATTATACCACCCAATGAAGAAGCATCATATACATCACAGTTTGAAAGACTACATTATACCACCCAATGAAGAAGCATCATATACATCACAGTTTGAAAGATTACATTATACCACCCAGTGAAGAAGCTTTATATACATCACAGTTTGAAAGACTACATTATACCACCCAATGAAGAAGCATCATATACATCACAGTTTGAAAGACTACATTACACCACCCAAAGCTAGCGCTCTCCCAGCTATTCCTCTGTACCTGATGTCTCCAGCAGCGATGAAGATGGGCTCCTTGCTGTCCAGGCTGGTGATGCTGTCCACTGAGAACTGGGAGATGTTGTCACAGCTGTTGGTGTGGAACTCTGGGAGCTGGGATAACAGAGGGAAAGAACAGGGGAGAGGGTGAGTCCACAGCCCACACTCCTTCACTACCTGATAAGGGTAGGTGGGCTCCTGACCCCTACCTCCACCTGCAGATCCCCGATGTCGTCCACAGACCAGGCTTCGTTATCCTCATCGTAGTTGTGAACCGTTGAGAAGCCCCCGGCTCGCTGATCCGCCGTGATGCCGCAGTCCGGAAGGTTCTCCACTGAGCGCGTGCTGCGGATCCTCGTCTCGGAGATCCGCACCGGAACGTTGGACGTCTCAAAGTCCTCACACTCCAGAACCTCCACATAGATGAGGTACGGCGCCTGACGAGGTAGAGGTGATTGTTTACATGTTTGTGTTGGTGCGTCGTCTCATTCTACACCGTGTGTGTGTGTGATCTCCCCCCCACCTTGTCTTTGGAGTTGAGCACCACAGCCTGTGTGTGAGGGACGCGCACCACGTGGTGGTGGAAGGCGGCGGTGGGCAGCCAGACGCGGGCGGGCAGCTTGTGGTTGAGCAGCGACAGCTCCGAGATGAGCCGGGACGTCTTCTGCTCCTTAGTGGGCAGCGTGGCCAGCCGCTTCCCAATGCCCATCAGGGACTTGATGAACTCTCTCTGGGGTGCCAGACGCGCCGGCTACAGAGGAGGAGGAAACATGGCAAGAGTAAATAAGATGAACATAATGACCTTTGGAAGAATAGTGTTTTGTAAGAATAGTTCAGTGTTGTGTTGGAACCAAATACTCTCTACAACAGCGCACCTTCTCGTGTTGACCTCCGGAGTAGGGAAATCAGAGCACCACTCCCATGTCAAATTACAACAGCAACTTAGATGTACAGCCATGAGCCGCTGGTCCATTTGTGTCAAGTCAGTTTGAAATGATTCAGAAGTCAAGCCCCATTATTGCAGCTGATTCAAGTGAGCAAATGTGTATAATCGCCTGTAGTCTCAAAATAGCCTTTTAAAAAGCCGAAACACTTTAGCAACCAACTTGACACAAATGTCAGAAGATAAGACTAGTGGAAACATGAAAGACCAGAACTTGAAACCATTAGCAAATCATTCATTTGAGGCTAAATTATTGCAGCAGTGGTTTAAAGAAGTCCAAGTTTACACAAGCCCCAAAACGTCATATACAAACATATTTTATTCTAAAACAGGAAAAATAGAAAATTAAACCAATAGAGTGGAGGTTTATAAGCATGTATCACAATCTGCACCTGTAACAACCATAGATACACAACTGAAATATGACCCCAAAAAACAATGACGAACAGATCCCACTGCTGCCACCAATGACCTGACCCCTGACCTGACCCCTGAGGGCTTTTTAGCTCTGGAGCCCAAAGTTACATATTGAGATACATGCTTACGACTCCTCACTTCACATACAGAGAGTAGTCTACAACCCGGCTGCCAATGGAGACAGGCAGCCATCATCCCAGAATTCACCACAGAAGTCTGTGGTGATGGAGGCCGTTAACTTACTGTACCAGTCTTAGTCTAACAATCAAGACTTTCAGATCTGGAGCTCAGATCCTGGGAAATGTGAGAGGTTAAAGTACAAAGTAAGGAAAGGAAAGGGGGGTGGAGGGAAAGATAAGAATATTACTTTATTATTATTTTACCAGCAACGAGAATCATAATTAGGTAGTATCAGACTGTATGCCCCCAGTGAATGGGAAGAGGCTGCATTGTGTGCCTGTGTATTCCAGGGTCTTGTCGTGTGTTATGGTTACTAATGGTTGCTCACAACAAACAGTGCCTCACTACACATTAACCAGGGGGAGGAGGAATGATGGTGGGAATAGTCCAAACTAGATACAGTGCCTTCAGAAAGTATTCACACCCCTTGACTTTTTCCACATTTTGTTGTATTACAGCCTGAATTTTAAATTATTTTGGGTCACTAGCCTACAAACAATACCTCATAATGTCAAAGTGGAATTGTGTTTTTAGAAATGTGTACAAATTAATGAAAAATTAAGAGCTGAAATTACTTGAGTCAATAGGTCGAATATTCAATCCCTATGTTATGGCAAGCCTAAATCAATTCAGGAGTAAAAATGTGCTGAACAAGTCACATAATACGTTGCTCTGTGTGTAATAATAGTGTTTAACATGATTTCTAAATGACTACCTCATCTCTGTACCCCACACATACAATTATCTGGAAGGTCACTCAGTCGAACAGTGCATTTCAAACACAGATTCAACCACAAAAGACCAGGGAGGTTTTCCAATGCCTCGCAAAGGCACCCATTGGTAGATAGGTACAAAACAATTGAAAAGCAGACATTGACTATTCCTTTGAGCATAGTGAAGTTATTAATTACAATTTGGATGGTGTATCAATACACCCAGTCACTACAAAGATACAGGCGTCCTTCCTAACTCAATTGCCGGAAAGGAAGGAAACGGCTCAGGGATTTCACCATGAGGCCAATGGTGACTTTAAAACAGTTAGAATTTAATGGCTGTGATAGGAGAGAACTGAGGATGGATCAAAAACATAGTTACTCCACAATACTAACCTAAATAACAAAGTGAAAAGAAGCCTGTACAGAATTGAAAAATATTCCAAAACATGCAACCTGTTTGCAATAAGGCACTAAAGTAAAACTACAAAAAATGTTGCAAAGAAATGAACCTCGTGTCCTGAATACAAAGCATTAGGTTTGGGGCAAATTCTTGTAACACAACAAAATGTGGAACAAGTCAAAGGGTGTGAATATTTTCTGAAGGTTCCACACAATCACTAGACACCTTGAACTTTCCACCCAGCTTAACAACAGTGATGGTGCAATAGCAGTCTTCGTTCACACCATGTGTTTTACCAGCCTTTGCAGAAGGTCACGTGAGACTGACACAGCATTTTGTGCTGCACGA
Source organism: Salvelinus fontinalis (assembly GCF_029448725.1). Classification (NCBI taxonomy): domain Eukaryota; kingdom Metazoa; phylum Chordata; class Actinopteri; order Salmoniformes; family Salmonidae; genus Salvelinus; species Salvelinus fontinalis. The sequence goes on from NC_074670.1 coordinate 8,797,359, forward strand.
TGACATGAAGTTGGCCCATCACATAACAGTATATTTAAATTCCCTTCCTGACTTGGTCTGGAATTGATTCTGACCTGGCGCCACTGTATTATCCACGCCATAATAGGGCAGTATGTCTCTATAGTGAAGTCTCAATAAGAGAGTGGGGAGGTTGTGTTTTGGGTACCTCTATAAGAACAATGATAAGGAAGTTGTGTCAATGACTCATTGATGACTAAAGGAACTGAACTGGTGAATCAGTGACTCATGAAGAGATTTGTACCCCAATGTTCAATTGTGTATCCAACAACTAACTAAACAACGAAAAAGTGTTCAAATGTTTGATAACAGACCCAGACTGCCTAATCCTAGATTATAGCCCATATCAGGAGAGGGCACTAGCTTTTACATAATGACAGCTCTGTCATTTCAGGGACAGTCCCTGAGCACCCTGTAGTAGTGATGACTGAATCACTGAGTACCTTTACATGCACACTAATAATTCGATAGTAAACTGATTATGGCAGTAGGCCAAGCACGGCAGCAGTCATGTAAACACATTACTCTGCTTATCTCAAATCGGCGTACAGTCATAATCAAAGTAAGCATACACCAATTAAAACAGCTGGTTTTCTGAGCAATCTTTCAAATGACTAGGACATGTAAAGGCCTTAATCAGAGTTGTAGCAGTGTTACTGATCTGCACATATGCTAGTACGAGCAGCGCAAGCTTCCTCCTTTAGCGCCAGTGAAGTGAGTTCAGAAAAACTGAAAGTATGCATCTTAGAAATTGTTTTCACATTCAAACTTTATATGTCCAAACTCAGACTCAAATATGGTTCACAAACGTTTATTTTGACTGGTGATTTTCTGCATTGATCAAAGTCCCATCAGGCAGCCTGGTTTTAGATGTGTCCATGTAAACTGGATTATTAGGGGAATCGTTCTTCTTGCGAAGCATGTAAATGTTTAAATCAAACTACTATATTGATCTGATTATTTACAATAATTGTACTATTGTGTGCATGTAAACATTAGCTACACATCTTCCTTCAACGATGACGACAAGAACTACCGGTCTTGTAGCTAAATTAACCATTATGACAAATTCTTTACTCTGGTGTTTTTGTATCCAATAGCTACCAGGTTAATAGCCGAGTACTGATGATGTTGCAACATGGTCAGGCGCCATAGCGAACTAGTTTTCTCCAAGATATCACCAGACCTCAATAGAGACCTCTGGGCATGGTGTTTCTAGAAGCACTGTGGACCCTACAGTAACACTATCTCCATGTTTGTATAACATTGTCAGCGTGTCATGATGCCACCGTAAATCGAAGAGGGAGCTAAGAGAGAAAGGAGGAAGTGACCCGAGGGAAATCACTGAGCTTGAAACTGAACTGCTGATTAAGTTTGGTGTGGTAGTCACGTATACACATGCACGCACGGACACACACATACAGAGCTTAATTGGCCAAAGGTCCTCTCTTCAACATTTTTACATTTGAGTCATTTAGCAGACGCTCTTATCCAGAGCAACTTACAGTAGTGAGTGCATACATTTTTATACTTTATTCGTACTGGTCCGACGTGGGAACGGAACCCATAACCCTGACCATGCTCTACCAACTGAGCTACATGGTCCCACGTGGGAACGGAACCCATAACCCTGGCCATGCTCTACCAACTGAGCTACATGGTCCCACATGGGAACGGAACCCATAACCCTGGCCATGCTCTACCAACTGAGCTACATGGTCCCACGTGGGAACAGAGCCCATAACCCTGGCCATGCTCTACCAACTGAGCTACATGGTCCCACGTGGGAACAGAGCCCATAACCCTGACCATGCTCTACCAACTGAGCTACATGGTCCCACGTGGGAAAGGAACCCATAACCCTGACCATGCTCTACCAACTGAGCAACATGGTCCCACGTGGGAAAGGAACCCATAACCCTGGCCATGCTCTACCAACTGAGCTACATGGTCCCACATGGGAACAGAGCCCATAACTCCGGCCATGCTCTACCAACTGAGATACATGAGACCACGTGAGTCTCTGTGGATATGTAACCATGACACTTTCTATACAGAGACAGAAGAGGAAGTATTATTCCCTGCTCTGTCTGGAATATGTGCATTCCATTGACCCCAAACCCCAATAGCATGTCATCTTCGGGCCTATTTTTCAGACAACTGTTGATAACAGCTACAGATTAAGAGTGCTGGAATGTGAACCTCTTTCTGTTCTTGTATAATGCCCCCCCCGTTGGACACCAAGCAGTTGCTTCCAAAGTTAGCTATCCCACTTTGTGAGATACCTGCCAAGACACAGAAAAACAAACTGACTTAGTGGAAAACAAAAACATGTATATAGTCCCAGTACACACCTCGTCCTGATTGCTCTCCACCTTGGGGTTGCTCGCTGTCCTCTTCAGGTTGCTGCTCAGGCTGATGCTGACCGTGGCATCGGACTTGGAGCGCTGATGCGTGCGCTTAGTAGGCGACAGACCGTGCTCTCCGCCCAAGCCGTGCCCGTGCAGGGATGGCGTAGCGGTCGGAAGTGGGCAGAAAGGGGCCAACTTTAGTGGCTGGCGGGCACGGACCGCAGCTGGTTTGAGTTCGTCGGAGAAGATGAGTTTGCGTAGCTTGGTGCCGCGCGAGTGTCGCTGTGTGGAGATGTGCATGTCGGAGGAGTAGGCGCCCAGCAGCCAGGCACACTGCAGCGAGAAGGAGATACTCTGACGGCAGCGGTGCACCTGCGGTGGAAAAAAAAGATTTGATGTTCAAGGAGCTTTAGAGAGGATACATTTCTAACTCTGATGAGTAGCTAGCCACGGAGGTAGTTCATGGAGGTAACATACGCACCACGTAGGGCTTGATGGCGTCTCCCACATCCTCGTCCATGTGGATGTACATGTTGAGCAGCTGCGGCAGGTAGAAGTCCACCTCCTCGTGGCCGAAGCTGAACAGACGGTTGCCGATGTAGGCCTGCACACCCGGCTCCTTGGAGTTGTGTAGATAGGAGATGGCCATTGACACGTCGAAGAGTTTGGACTCAAACAGCCGCAGCAGCCACGACTGCTTGGAGGGGTTGTGGCGCTGGCGCCGCCGCGCGCTTTTCACCGAGCCTGGCGGCAGTGACTCAGAGTCCTCCTCCCCGGGGATTTTTGGGGGCTTGATAGGCTCTGTATGTACAGTCCCGTTGAACAGTGTTTGGTCTGTGCTATTGCCACCATCAGACCCAGAACCTGACCCCTCACTTTCGCCTTTGAGGAACTTCACCTTCTGCAGCACCTCCTGGCAGGCCATCTTGGCCACCTCGGGGTCGATGACCAGGGTCAGCTCGCCCACGCCCTCCGAGATGACATCCAGGGGTGGGCTGGAGGCGGCTGGACCATCGCTGTGAGTGGGGCTGGGACTGGTGGTCTGCTGATGGTGGTAGGATCCAGAGGAAGGGGAGGAGGGCACAGAGAAGGAGGGAGAGGAGGAGATGGACAGAGAGGAGGAGGCTGTGGAGGGGCTCTGCGGTTCTAGTTCCTCTGGCTGTACAGCAGACAGACCCAGCTCCGTGTCACCCATCACGGCCGCACTCCCACTGGGGCCACAGAGAGAGCGAGAGCGAGAGAGAGGTGGGGAGGAGAGGATGATGACGAGGGGGAGAAAGGGTGGGGGTGGTCGTGTGAGAGAGAATAGGAAACAGAAAGAGGATTCATCATCATTTTTTGGGCCCTCAACGTGTGACAGGCCTTGGTTTGTGGAGGTCATGACATTTTGTCAGCAGGTTATTGTCATGCAAAAGACTGCCTCCACGCATACAAGCCGCATAAAAGCGTTTGAAACATCTACATAAAACTTTTTTTTATTTTTATAAATCTATTTAATATACACAATCACAATGAATCCATTATGTATTTTAGGCAGGTCTGAAGAAAATGTATTTCAGAAGAACATGTTATCTGGCTATGCGCCATGCCTTAGGCTGTAGGCTTGTTCATTTAGCAGAAAATGTATTCTTATATGTCCCGTGACATTATTTGATATGATTTTATAGTATGAAGAATATAATTGAAATAAACTGAATAAAATAGAAATTATATTTTTCCCCATTGCGGAGTGAGTGTGCAAATGAAGTGGCTGTGTTGAGCATAAAAGTGAACATTTGAAACAAGTCCTATACATTAGATTTAGAGTTATTTAGCAACTTGAGCTGTGAATGGTACAAACCTTAGAATGTCTTAGAAATCAAAACATATATGGGCTGCACGATGTGACTATAGGCTATGGATGATTTGAGAAAGTCGAGAAAAAAAAGAAAAAAGCAACTTGGAGGCCGCTTACCTGCCATTAAATGCTTCAATCATGCCAGGTAGGCTACTCCGGTTATTTCACTCCCCACATCAACTACTGTTTAAAGAGCATGCAGCCTCCCGCTGTGCTACAGGTGATATTCTGCCCAAACTCTGTATGCCATGGCCTCTCTAACCCTGTTCCTGCAGCTACCCAGTGCTTACATTTGGGAAACCAAGTGAAATCTGTTCATGAACATTGATAGTAACGTTTTTACAACTAAACATATTTTATTTAACTGTTGCCAGACAGACCCTCTCCCTGCGGGCTGGAGAAAGGAATGAAGGAGAGCGAGGAGGGGATGGAAACGGACAATGGTGAGATATTCTGTAGCTAAAGGTAATGTGTCAGCCTATTCATTATTAAAATATAAAACATGCCCTATTACTAGGCTATTCAAAATAAAATCCAAATTCACTATAATTGTAGGTTAACTCTGTAAGCCGCCCTGCACAATCAAGGGACCAACAGCATGGCCTAGGCCTATAGGTTCTCTCCCAGACTCATGGATAGAAATGTTGGGAGCATAGCATAAGGTAATCAGTCCATCCAGTATGCATAATAATAAAGCCCACACTGAAAGGACATTACTAGAATTCATTTAATTTTGGAGTATAGGCTAGACCAATTATGTACCAAAGACATCTTAAATCAGTTTGTTTTACGTTTTTCTGCCATGCGTAATATGCGGTAGGTTATGTATTTTATAACGGCACGATCATTATTTTAATTCCATTTGTTTTGGGCTTGGGCTCATATAAAAGAAGCCTATAGGTATGTATAAGCTGCAATATGTGAATGGGTGTTTCGAATTAATCATCACCTTAGAAAGCACTGTCCATTTCGTTGTGTTAGTCTTTGAAACAACATCCACAATGACCATGTTTTACACTCAGTTTCAACCTGTTGTTAAACTTCTTTCTTCAAATTGATCAGTCACCATTGAGGTGAATTTTAAAAGCACTATACTGTTTTCAGAAGTTCTTGATGTGATTTTTGACTGCATTTTCATCCATATTAGAGTGGTTGGAGAGACAATAGAGCCCTGAATACCAGGCCGTTAGCGACCTGATGGTCGTTAGCAAGTTGGGTACCATCAAAGCATGTCCAGAGTGCATAAACGGAGATTACCGTGACTAAGCGGTCAAATGGAATTCTACTGCGGTCATGAATCATGACTGCTGGAGTGGCGGTAATATGGTCACTTCAACAGCCCTGGACAGGCCGCAAGTCTGGAAAACACAGCCCATAGCTCCTTTGATTCTTCATATAGCATTTACATTGAACAGGAATCAGGTTTGGACTAAGTGGAACAAAGTGCTCAGTGTGTAAAATGGATCTGACAATCTGTGTCCGTCTTCCCATCAGTCAACTAACATACTGTCTGTGAATGTAGGCCAATGACCTTTTCTATGAGTCACTGTCCATCTGTCTGTCCGTCTATGAACGTGTTCGTCTGACTGAGGTCACTGTGTTCCGGCAGGCCCTGCCATGTAACGTGCATTGCCATACACACCTGCTAATTCTACTGAGCAGATTTGCACCACAGCAGCACTACCAAGTGCCATGCACTACAGGCCCAAAGCAGGGAGTGGGGGGGGGGGGTTGTCTCTCTGAAACCTCTTATCCATCAGGTGTCAATCTTCAACGTGGTTAATAGTACCCCATCACAAGCCATCCATCATGGAACACAGTGAACATGGATCTACCAGAAACTTCGACTACTACTAAGATGAAACCAATACATTTTTCACATTGTTGAATCAACAATGTGGGCTAAGGGCCTCGATCATTGAGAAGAATGGGTGCAGTATAACACTGGTCCTGCTGTATAGGACCTGTGTGGGTGGTGGAGCAAAGTACTTCTTCATTGGGCTAGTATCTCAGAAAAGGCTTGTGGGTGTAGAACATAAGTGTCAGGTTTGTATACAGTGTTCAGCAGATGGAATATGAATTAACCCTTCGCTAGCTGGCTGCAGCAAGTTGTTGTTGAATTAGCCGTTTCAAGAAGCAGGGAAAAGGCAGGGAAATACGCATAGCTAGCACCGTTATCCCAATCGTCCAAACAGAATCATACAGGTGTCTAGCCAGCCAACACCGTCTAGGCAAGGGGTGGTGGGGGGTATCATGGAGATAGGTATACAAACATTTGACACGTGTGGTTAACGTTATAAATATGCTGCAGTTGCAATTAACTTTGCTAGCAACCAACGTTGGCAAAACATTTTCTAGAACGCTAACGTTAGATAGAGATGGCTAACTCGCTTCAGATAAGTTAACGTTAGGTAGAAAATCAAACACTAGCTAGCTAACTAACAAACGGACAGTAGTTTGTTTACAGTTCACTAGCCAGCTAGTTGTCGAGCTTGCTGACTAGCTCAGAGTGTAACGTTATTTGCTAGGTAGCTACAATTAGTAAACTATTTATTTTAGTTAAATTAGCTATAACTTAGCTATAGCCGCCTCCTTCTCATTCCTGGTCAGATTTAACTATCTAACGTTAGCTACACATCTTCCTTAAACGATGATGACAAGAAATACCAGTCTTATCATAGTAGCTAAATTAACCATTATGACAAATTCTTTACTCGGGTGTTCTTGTATCTAATAGCTAGCAACCAAGTTAATAGCCAACTAGCTGCTAACCTAAACCTGAGGGATTAACGTTAGCTTGTTCGCTTGCTAGCACATAAGTAACTAACGTTACACCAGCTAACTTGTGTATCAAACTCCTCGTTGTCTTGAAGGCCACGCCACTCGTTGAGTGCTATAAACAAGTAGAAACATAACTCCTACCTTAAAATTGTATTGGATGGTTAGCTATTTAAGCTTTTTTCATCTCCAATTTCTCTGCTCCATTTAAAATACGTTCAGTCCCTCAATGTGCCGAGTTCTCTGAACAACTTCTTGGAGAGGTGACAGACAGACTAGGGCTGCCTGCTTAGTGCCTGTGTAAAATATATTTGTGCATTATGACAAACTACTCCACAATAAGTGTTATTAATATTGCTGTAAAACATGGAAAATTGCTGAATGAAGAACGTGTACATTTTTTGCTACATCCAAAAGTGCGTAATAGGGTAGAGTAGGGTACACTTTTTATTTATTTACCGTTATTTTACCAGGTAAGTTGACTGAGAACACATTCTCATTTGCAGCAACGACCTGGGGAATAGTTACAGGGGAGAGGAGGGGGATGAATGAGCCAATTGTAAACACTATGCTACCAGTCTATTATACATAGACCACAGGAGGTTGGTGACACCTTCATTGGGGAGGACAGGCATATGGTAATGGCTGGAAAATAATGGGTGAAAAGGTATCAACATCAAACAAATGGTTTCCATTATCTCCATTCCAGGCATTATTATGACCAGTCCTCCCCTCAGCAGCCTCCACTGACATAGGCCTATCCTTTACCAGTGTATTGATAAAATACCTTTCATTACTTTACACTTGTTTAATGTGTCATAGGGGATGGCTAAGTGCACCGCTGTAAGCTTCCAGAGATGTAGAAATGTGTCATAGAGGATGGCTAAGTGCCTCGCTGGAAGCTTCTAGAGATGTAGAAATGTGTCATAGCGGATGGCTAAGTGCCTCGCTGGAAGCTTCCAGAGATGTAGAAATGTGTCATAGAGGATGGCTAAGTGCCTCGCTGGAAGCTTCCAGAGATGTAGAAATGTGTCATAGCGGATGGCTAAGTGCCTCGCTGGAAGCTTCCAGAGATGTAGAAATGTGTCATAGCGGATGGCTAAGTGCCTCGCTGGAAGCTTCCAGAGATGTAGAAATGTGTCATAGCGGATGGCTAAGTGCCTCGCTGGAAGCTTCCAGAGATGTAGAAATGTGTCATAG
>NC_074670.1:8806042-8882326 GCF_029448725.1 Salvelinus fontinalis
CAGGACAGTGATGGTTGATGATTATACAGGTTACAGGACAGTGATGGTTGATGATGATTATACAGGTTACAGGACAGTGATGGTTGATGATGATTATACAGGTTACAGGACAGTGATGGTTGATGATGATTATACAGGTTACAGGACAGTGATGGTTGATGATGATTATACAGGTTATAAGACAGTGATGGTTGATGATGATTATACAGGTTACAGGACAGTGATGGTTGATGATGATTATACAGGTTACAGGACAGTGATGGTTGATGATGATTATACAGGTTACAGGACAGTGATGGTTGATGATGATTATACAGGTAATAGGACAGTGATGGTTGATGAAGATTATACAGGTTACAGGACAGTGATGGTTGATGATGATTATACAGGTTATAAGACAGTGATGGTTGATGATGATTATACAGGTTATACGACAGTGATGGTGAGGCAGAAGGGTGCGTGTGCGTGTGCGTGTGCGTGTGTGTGTGTTATTACAGGTTGTTATCGCAAAAGAGAATCTGAGAATCTGTTCTCAATGACTTACCTGGTTAAATAAAGGTTAAATAAAAAAATGAATTTTAAAATGTGTGTGTTATACAGAATTAGGGAACAAACACATCAGCCAGAATACACACAGCATCACACACTATCCGGTGCAGGAGGCTGACAGAGGAAGGATGGTGTCGGGAAAACAACAGATGGAGGAGAGAGAGAAAGAGAGGAACACCTCTGTGCCTCCAGGGAGATCAGCTTATATCCTCCATAAGCAGTGCCAGCTCTCAGGCTACCCCAGAGGGTCACACACCCCCTCTGTCATGACAAACACCATCTAATCAGGGTTCATTGACAGATTCTCTCTTCCTCTGCATGTGTGTGTGTGTGTGTGTGTGTGTGTGTGTGTGTGTGTGTGTGTGTGTGTGTGTGTGTGTGTGTGTGTGTGTGTGTGTGTGTGTGTGTGTGTGTGTGTGTGTGTGTGTGTGTTTGTGAGACAGAGAGAGAGAGTGAGAGAGAGAAAGAGAGCTAGAGAGATAGTGAGAGAAAGAGAGAGAGAGAAGGGGGGGGGGGTTGAGTCACTACGTGATCTTCCGGTTTTGCGCCCCTTCTGGCTCGTGCCGGTGGAGGAGATCTTCGTGGGCTATACTCAACCTTGTCTCACTGTAGTAAGTTGGTGATCTGTTGATACCCCCCTCTAATCCCCCCATAGGACCATGCCTCAGGACTACCTGGCCTGATGGCTCCTGGCTGTCCCCAGTCCACCTGCTGCTACTCCAGTTTCAACTGTTCTGCCTGCGGCTATGGAACCCTGACCTGTTCACCGAACGTACTACCTTGTCCCGGACCTGCTATTTTCGACTCTCTCTCTCTCTACTGCACCTGCTATCTCGACCTTTGATTGCTCGGCTATGAAAAGCCAACTGACATTTACTCCTGAGGTAATGACCTGGTGCACCCTCTACAACCCCTATGATCATTATTTGACAACAGCTGGTCATCTATGAACGTTTGAACATCTTGAAGAACAATCTGGCCTTAATGGCCCTGTACTGTTATAATCTCCATCCGGCACAGGCAAAAGAGGACTGGCCACCCCTCAGAGCCTGGTTCCTCTCGGTTTCTTCCTAGATTCCTGCCTTTCTTGGGAGTTTGTCCTAGCCACCAGGCCACCGGAAATCTGTATTGCTTGCTGTTTGAGGTTTATAGGCTGGGTTTCTGTATAGCACTTTGTGACATCTGCTGATGGAAACAGGGCTTTATAAATTCATTTCCTAAACTCCTGCCAAATATATGACCATATTAGAGACACATATTTCCCTCAGACTACACAGATCCACAAAGAATTTGAAAACCAACCCGATTTTGATAAACTCCCATATCTACTGGGTGAAATACCATAGTGTGCCATCACAGCAGCAAGATTTGTGACCTGTTGCCACAAGAAAAGGTCAACCAGCGAAGAACAAACACCATTGTAAATACAACCCATATGTATGTTTACTTATTTTCCCTTTTGTACTTTAACCATTTGTACATTGTTACAACACTGTATATATACATAATATGACATTTGTAATGTCTTTATTCTTTTGGAACTTCTGTGAGTGTAATGTTTACTGTTCATTTTTATTGTTTATTTCACTTTTGTATATTGCCTTCTTCACTTACTTTGGCAATGTTAACATATGTTTCCCATGCCAATAAAGCCCCTTGAATTGAATTCAGAGAGGGGGGAGAGAGAAGGGGGGAGAGGGGGGAAAGAGAGAGAGATTACTCCACACAACAATAAACTGGGATCAGAGCCTGGCGTTAATTACACCCCAGACATGATATCCTGCTCTATTCTTCTCTCTATCCTTCTCTCTATCCTTCTCTCTATCCATCCCTCTATCCCTCCTCCTCCTCCCTATATAGCAGCACTCAGAGTCAAGCCAGATTAACGGGGTGCTGAGTCCCAGTCTGCCAGAGATTGGCATCTGACCCAGTAACATAAAGGGACATAATGCAGTACATATAGAGATCCCAGCAGTAGGTCAGACTCTCTTTTCTCTGTGGCCCCTGTGACCTGGTCTACACTGTCACTTTCCCTATAGCCTTCTTGTGTGAGCTTGTGTATGTGTGTGTGTGTGTGATTGTCACAGTGTGTGCGTGTGTCCCAGTAAGTGTCTCAGCTATTATCAGAGTAGGGTCAGAATGGAGGGTCCTTGCAGCTGTCCCTCATAACCTCTCTCTGTCACTCTCTTTTTCTCTCAATTTCCTTCTATCACTCTCTCTCTCCTTCTTTCTTTCTATCAGGGCCCCCGGCACTCTGCCAAGAGGGATTCCCATCACACCGCCAAGACCAACTACTGGGCAAAGAAGGATTTAAGAGCCATGGAGAGGGAAAGAGAGATGAGGGAAGCGGAGGGGTAGACATGGGGAATGGAGGGGTAGACATGGGGAGGGGAAGACATGGGGAATGGAGGAGTAGACATGGGGAGGGGAAGGGTAGACATGGGTAATGGAGAGGTAGACATGGGGAGGGGAGGGGTAGACATGGGGTGGGGAGGAATAGACATGGGGAATGGAGGGGTAGACATGGGGAGGGGAGGGGTAGACATGGGGAGGGGTAGACATAGGGAGGGGAGGGGTAGACATAGGGAGGGGAGGGGTAGACATGGGGAGGGGAGGGGTAAACATAGGGTGGGGAGGGGTTGACATTGGGAATGGAGGGGTAGACATGGGGAATGGAGGGGTAGTCATGGGGAATGGAGGGGTAGACATGGGGAATGGAGGGGTAGACATGGGGAATGGAGGGGTAGTCATGGGGAATGGAGGGGTAGTCATGGGGAATGGAGGGGTAGTCATGGGGAATGGAGGGGTAGTCATGGGGAGCGGATGGGTAGTCATGGGGAATGGAGGGGTAGACATGGGGAATGGAGGGGTAGACATGGGGAATGGAGGGGTAGTCATGGGGAATGGAGGGTTAGACATGGGGAATGGAGGGGTAGTCATGGGGAATGGAGGGGTAGTCATGGGGAATGGAGGGGTAGTCATGGGGAATGGAGGGGTAGTCATGGGGAGCGGAGGGGTAGTCATGGGGAATGGAGGGGTAGACATGGGGAATGGAGGGGTAGACATGGGGAATGGAGGGGTAGTCATGGGGAATGGAGGGGTAGACATGGGGAATGGAGGGGTAGTCATGGGGAATGGAGGGGTAGACATGGCGAATGGAGGGGTAGATATGGGGAATGGAGGGGTAGACATGGGGAATGGAGGGGTAGTCATGGGGAATGGAGGGGTAGACATGGGGAATGGAGGGGTAGACATGGGGAATGGAGGGGTAGTCATGGGGAGTGGAGGGGTAGTCATGGGGAATGGAGGGGTAGACATGGGGAATGGAGGGGTAGACATGGGGAATGGAGGGGTAGACATGGGGTGGGGAGGGGTAGACATGGGGAATGGAGGGGTAGTCATGGGGAATGGAGGGGTAGACATGGGGAATGGAGGGGTAGTCATGGGGAATGGAGGGGTAGTCATGGGGAGTGGAGGGGTAGTCATGGGGAATGGAGGGGTAGGCATGGGGAATGGAGGGGTAGTCATGGGGAATGGAGGGGTAGACATGGGGAATGGAGGGGTAGTCATGGGGAATGGAGGGGTAGACATGGGGAATGGAGGGGTAGACATGGGGAATGGAGGGGTAGTCATGGGGAGCGGAGGGGTAGACATGGGGAATGGAGGGGTAGACATGGGGAATAGAGGGGTAGACATGGGGAATGGAGGGGTAGACATGGGGAATGGAGGGGTAGTCATGGGGAGCGGAGGGGTAGACAGGAAATGGAGGGGTAGACATGCGGAGCGGAGGGGTAGACATGGGGAATGGAGGGGTAGTCATGGGGAGCGGAGGGGTAGACAGGAAATGGAGGGGTAGACATCGGGAGGGGAGGGATAGACATGGGGAGGGGAGGGGTAGACATAGGGAGGGGAGGGGTAGACATAGGGAGGGGGGGTAGACATAGGGAGGGGAGGGGTAGACATAGGGAGGGGAGGGGTAGACATAAGTAGGGGGGGTAGACATAGGGAGGGGAGGGGTAGACATAGGGAGGGGAGGGGTAGACATAGGGAGGGGAGGGGTAGACATGGGGAGGGGAGGGGTAAACATAGGGAGGGGAGGGGTTGGCATTGGGAGGGGAGGGGTAGACATTGGGAGGGGAGGGGTAGACATAGGGAGGGGGTAGACATGGGGAGGGGAGGGTTAGACATAGGGATGGGGGTAGACATGGGGACTGGAGGGGTAGACATGGGGAGGGGTGGGGTAGACATAGGGAGGGGAGGGGTAGACATTGGGAGGGGAGGGGTAGACATAGGGAGGGGGTAGACATGGGGAGGGGAGGGGTAGACATATGGAGGGGGGTAGACATGGGGAGGGGAGGTGGTTAGACATAGGGGGGGTAGACATTGGGGGGGTAGACATGGGAATGGAAGGGGTTAGGCAGTAGGGAGGGGAGGGGTAGACATGGGGATGGAAGGGGTTAGGCAGTAGGGAGGGGAGGGGCAGACATAGGGATGGAAGGGGTTAGGCAGTAGGGAGGGGAGGGGTAGACATGGGGATGGAAGGGGTTAGGCAGTAGGGGGGGGTAGACATGGGGATGGAAGGGGTTAGGCAGTAGGGAGGGGAGGGGTAGACATGGGGATGGAAGGGGTTAGGCAGTAGGGAGGGGAGGGGTAGACATGGGGATGGAAGGGGTTAGGCAGTAGGGGGGGGGTAGACATGGGGATGGAAGGGGTTAGGCAGTAGGGAGGGGAGGGGTAGACATGGGGATGGAAGGGGTTAGGCAGTAGGGAGGGGAGGGGTAGACATAGGGATGGAAGGGGTTGGGCAGTAGGGAGGGGAGGGGTAGACATGGGGATGGAAGGGGTTAGGCAGTAGGGAGGGGGGGTAGACATGGGGATGGAAGGGGTTAGGCAGTAGGGAGGGGAGGGGTAGACATGGGGATGGAAGGGGTTAGGCAGTAGTTAGAGAAAAAGAAGCAGTCTAATGTCTAAATGAAGGTGATCTGAGGAACAGAAAAGGGAGAGTGCAAGAGTGAAGTGGAAGTGAGTGAGACAGACAGATGGGGAAGAGAAAGAAGGACAAAAGGGGGATTAATGGGGGAACCAGAGAGGTCTTTGTGGTCAGGGCGAATAGAAAGGGAGGAGACAGTGGGGGAACCAGAGAGGTCTCTGTGGTCAGGGCGAATAGAAAGGGAGAAGGAGACAGTGGGGGAACCAGAGAGGTCTCTGTGGTCAGGGAGAATAGAAAGGGAGAAGGAGACAGTGGGGGAACCAGAGAGGTCTCTGTGGTCAGGGCGAATAGAAAGGGAGAAGGAGGCAGTGGGGGAACCAGAGAGGTCTCTGTGGTCAGGGCGAATAGAAAGGGAGAAGGAGACAGTGGGGGAACCAGAGAGGTCTCTGTGGTCAGGGAGAATAGAAAGGCAGAAGGAGACAGTGGGGGAACCAGAGAGGTCTTTGTGGTCAGGGAGAATAGAAAGGGAGAAGGAGACAGTGGGGGAACCAGAGAGGTCTCTGTGGTCAGGGAGAATAGAAAGGGAGAAGGAGACAGTGGGGGAACCAGAGAGGTCTCTGTGGTCAGGGAGAATAGAAAGGGAGAAGGAGAAAGTGGGGGAACCAGAGAGGTCTCTGTGGTCAGGGAGAATAGAAAGGGAGAAGGAGACAGTGGGGGAACCAGAGAGGTCTCTGTGGTCAGGGAGAATAGAAAGGGAGAAGGAGACAGTGGGGGAACCAGAGAGGTCTCTGTGGTCAGGGAGAATAGAAAGGGAGAAGGAGACAGTGGGGGAACGTGACAGATTTATTGAGTTATCTTAGATTAATTCTGACTATTTTGAGGAAGTGTATATTGCCTACAGCGTCTCAAAATGGACAAAACAGTACTATGCCACTTTTTCTTAATTTTCAAACGAAGGTCTTTTAAGGGATTATGCGAGCACACTCATTCGCCTTTTAAGAGGTTGACCTGGTGACCTGCTCCAGGACTGAATAGCAGCGCTGCGACATCGATCAGTCACCTAAATCACACCTCTCTGGACACCATTTCAGACACAGACCCTGTTGTTCTCTCACATGGCTGTCTTGAAACTCTCCACTGAGATGAAAGGATTTCCCCTCTACCCAGGAGGCCCCACCCCTTTTCTCTCCTGCTCTCCTGTTTTGCTTTCTTTTTTCCTCCTCTCCATTTCTTTCCTTCTTTCTTTCTTTCTTTCCCTCTGCTTCAAATTCAAAGTGCTTTATTTACATGACAAGTGCACTTGTGTTGTCAAAGCAGCCATACATACATAGACACACTGTTCCTCTTACCGTCTCTCTGTCCCCTGGCTAGGTTTACTAGCCTTCTTTAAGTTCCAGCCCTTGGGGGGGGTAAGTTCCCTTGGCTTGGGGGTTAGAGGGGGTGGATGGGAGGGGAGCTTGTAAATGACTTAGCCAGAAAGATGACCACTTCAGTGGGTAGAGACTGCAAATCAGCCAGCCCCTGCCCTGCGGGGTGAGCTATGGGGTAGTAGACAATGGTTCTTCCAAGCCATGCTACTTCTGAGACATGAAAGCCTCTGCCGTGTAGCACTATTGTTGAACATACCAGCATTCCAGCCATCAGTCCGTGTTGCCCATATAGCCAGGCTATTTAGCACAGCCCCTCTGAGGGCCAGTGAAGACTGGGGTTGAATAAGACTCCCACAGCCAGGCCAACAGTGAGACTGGGGTTGAATAAGACTCCCACAGCCAGGCCAACAGTGAAGACTGGGGTTGAATAAGACTCCCACAGCCAGGCCAACAGTGAAGACTGGGGTTCAATAAGACTCCCACAGCCAGGCCAACAGTGAAGACTGGGGTGGAATAAGACTCCCACAGCCAGGCCAACAGTGAAGACTGGGGTTGAATAAGACTCCCACAGCCAGGCCAACAGTGAAGACTGGGGTTGAATAAGACTCCCACATCCAGGCCAACAGTGAAGACTGGGGTTGAATAAGACTCCCACAGCCAGGCCAACAGTGAGACTGGGGTTGAATAAGACTCCCACAGCCAGGCCAACAGTGAGACTGGGGTTGAATAAGACTCCCACAGCCAGGCCAACAGTGAGACTGGGGTTGAATAAGACTCCCACAGCCAGGCCAACAGTGAGACTGGGGTTGAATAAGACTCCCACAGCCAGGCCAACAGTGAAGACTGGCCCTTCCTTAAGTAAGTGTGTGTGTGTGTGTGTGTGTGTGTGTGTGTGTGTGTGTGTGTGTGTGTGTGTGTGTGTGTGTGTGTGTGTGTGTGTGTGTGTGTGTGTGTGTGTGTGTGTGTGTGTGTGTGTGTGTGTGTGTGTGTGTGTGTGTGTGTGTGTGTGTGTGTGTGGGGGTGGAGAACAACAGGGACCCCCGGGTCAGCATAACAAGGGATGGGGTTGGCCATAACGACGTGTCCTATTCACTAGCCCCTGTCTGAGTAGCCCAGTGCTCCTTTCACCGTGCCGAGTAAAGTGCGTCACTAGCCATCATTAGCATCGAGTTCAGTCATAATCACACATTCCTCTGCCCATACCCTCTCTGGTGAAACACTCAGTCACTGTGTTTAGTAGTCACCCTTGCCCCCTCGTCTTCTCTCTTGACAAAGTGCACCACACTGATGCCTGTGGTTATCATCCATTCACTCAACAATAGAGTTGAAAAGTCTCCTGAAATGTTTTACACAGATCATGGAACATAACCACAGTGTATGTTTGACAACAGGTCTCCGCGTTTGTATCCCATACTTGGGGAAAAAGGCATTAACAGTAAATAAATAAACGTTGCTTTATTTTTGCCAAATTGATTACATAATGTGTCATTTCCATGTGGATATAGCTATAATGTTATGAAGGGAATAACATGGTTTTAAACCATTAGAACCATTTAAACCAATAAACCAAAAATATAGGCACAGTTTCACGAGAGGAGGCGCCCTGTGCTGTCAACCTTTGTCATCTTCAACACAGCTGTGCTAGCGCTGCTAATTAGACAAACACGTGTTATATTGCCACAACTGGTAGCCGGGCTCTGGGGTCCTCCTGATGTTGTTGGCTTCTCTCCCTGGAGAGATGGAACTGTTGAGCGGGTGCCTGCAGATAGACAGACAGACCCGACAGACAGACAGACAGACAGACAGACAGACAGACCCTACAGACTGACAGACAGAACGGACAAACAGACAGACAGACAGACAGACAGACAGACAGACAGACAGACTGGGGCATACACCTTCTTGCCTGAGGGAAAGGTGATTGTAGATGATGGTAGAACGTGCTCAACTATATTTTCTTCAAAGGACAATGGGGAAGCAAGTCTATATGAAAATCAAAAATGGAGGCCATCACTCCGTTGACAGTGGGGAGACAGGGGTAAGATAGAGGGGAGACAGGGGTATGATAGGGGGGAGACAGGAGTTTATAAAAATGACCGGTAAGTGAACCGGTAAAGAGGAAGGCTGGTGCCATACCCATTACCCCCACTAATGCCCAGACTGTCTGGCCTGATCAATGTTCCCACACCAACAGGATGCATTATCCCATTCCAGGCTTTTCACGCCTTGTGTGTGTGTGTGTGTGTGTGTGTGTGTGTGTGTGTGTGTGTGTGTGTGTGTGTGTGTGTGTGTGTGTGTGTGTGTGTGTGTGTGTGTGTGTGTGTGTGTGTGTGTGTGTGTGTGTGTGTTGAGAGACTCCACCCTGGCACTCAGTCATTGATCCAGTCCATTACAGTATGTGGGTCTTTCTGTCCAGGGTCCTGAATGAGGATGTTCGATATGTCTGAGAATAGTGGCATTGGGAATGTAATGTGCAATGGATATAAAAGATAATAGCTTTTACAGTGTCTCCAGTGGCAGTCCAGATGAGTCGATATTCAACTGAGTATAGCTCGTAGACTCTACAGGACAGAGGTTGTCAAAGAGATGGCTGGTGTTTTCCGAGCTGACATTTAGGGGAACTTGTATATACATTTTTTGATTTTCATCAATTTTAGCAACAAGATCAGTCTATGTGGAAACCTTAGCGATGTTTGTCCTACCACTGACCTGTGACATCCTGTAACATGTGACCTCTCTAAGTTGCTGTTTACTTACCAGCCGTATAGCTTAATAAGATCAGCTCTTTAGTGGAAGACAGAGCTGTCATCTGCTTACTGACTCTCAGTTCAAGGGTCTTCACCATTAGGCCTATAAGGACAGCATGTCTACTGAACCATTAGGCCTATAAGGACAGCATGTCTGCTGAACCATTAGGTCTATAACCACAGCATGTCTACTGAACCATTAGGTCTATAAGGACAGCATGTCTACTGAACCATTACGTATATAAAGACAGCATGTCTGCTGAACCATTAGGTCTATAAGGACAGCATGTCTACTGAACCATTAGGTCTATAAGGACAGCATGTCTACTGAACCATTAGGCCTATAACCACAGCATGTCTACTGAGCCATTAGGCCTATAAGGACAGCATGTACAGTCATGGCCAAAAGTTTTGAGAATGACACAATTATTAATTTTCACAGAGTCTGCTGCCTCAGTTTGTATGATGGCAATGTGCATATACTCCAGAATGTTATGAAGAGTGATCAGACGAATTGCAATTAATTGCAAAGTCCCTCTTTGCCATGCAAATGAACTGAATCCCCCAAAAACATTTCCACTGCATTTCAGCCCTGCCACAAAAGGACCAGCTGACATCATGTCAATGATTCTCTCGTTAACACAGGTGTGAGTGTTGACGAGGACAAGGCTGGAAATCACTCTGTCATGCTGATTGAGTTCAAATAACAGACTGGAAGCTTCAAAAGGAGGGTGGTGCTTGGAATCATTGTTCTTCCTCTGTCAACCATGGTTACCTGCAAGGAAACACGTGCCGTCATCATTGCTTTGCACAAAAAGCGCTTCACAGGCAAGGATATTGCTGCCAGTAAGATTGCACCTAAATCAACCATTTATCGGATCATCAAGAACTTCAAGGAGAGTGGTTCAATTGTTGTGAAGAAGGCTTCAGGGCACCCAAGAAAGTCCAGCAAGCGCCAGGACCGTCTCCTAAAAATTATTCAGCTGCGGGATCGGGGCACCACTAGTACATAGCTTGCTCAGGAATGGCAGCAGGCAGGTCTGAGTGCATCTGCACGTATAGTGAGGCAAAGACTTTTAGAGGATGGCCTGGTGTCTAGAATGGCAGCAAAGAAGCCACTTCTCTCCAGGAAAAACATCAGGGACAGACTGATATTCTGCAAAAGGTACAGGGATTGGACTGCTGAGGACTGGGGTAAAGTCCTTTTCTCTGATGAATCCCCTTTCCGATTGTTTGAGGCATCCGGCAAAAAGCTTGTTTGGAGAAGACAAGGTGAGCGCTACCATCAGTCCTGTGTCATGCCAACAGTAAAGCATCCTGAGACCATTCATGTGTGGGGTTGCTTCTCAGCCAAGGGAGTGGGCTCACTCACAATTTTGCCTAAGAACACAGCCATGAATAAAGAATGGTACCAACACATCCTCCGAGAGCAACTTCTCCCAACCATCCAGGAACAGTTTGGTGACGTGACGAACAATGCCTTTTCCAGGATGATGGAGCACCTTGCCATAAGGCAAAAGTGATAACTAAGTGGCTCGGGGAACAAAACATCGATATTTTGGGTCCATGGCCAGGAAACTCCCCAGACCTTAATCCCACTGAGAACTTGTGGTCAATCCTTAAGAGGCGGGTGGACAAACAAAAACCCACAAATTCTGACAAACTCCAAGCATTGATTATGCAAGAATGGGCTGCCATCAGTCAGGATATGGCCCAGAAGTTAATTGACAGCATGCCAGGGCGGATTGTAGAGGTCTTGAAAAAGAAGGGTCAACACTGCAAATATTGACTCTTTGCATCAACTTCATGTAATTGTCAATAAAAGCCTTTGACACTTATGAAATGCTTGTAATTATACTTCAGTACTCCAAAGTAACATCTGACAAAAATATCTAAAGACACTGAAGCAGCAAACATAGTGGAAATTAATATTTGTGTAATTCTCAAAACTTTTGGCCACGACTATATACTGAACCATTAGGCCTATAAGGACAGCATGTCTGCTGAACCATTAGGTCTATAAGGACAGCATGTCTACTGAACCATTAGGTCTATAAGGACAGCATGTCTACTGAACCATTAGGTCTATAAGGTCAGCATGTCTACTGAACCATTAGGTCTATAAGGACAGCATGTCTACTGAACCATTAGGTCTATAAGGACAGCATGTCTACTGAACCATTAGGCCTATAAGGACAGCATGTCTACTGAACCATTAGGCCTATAACCACAGCATGTCTGCTGAACCATTAGGCCTATAAGGACAGCATGTCTACTGAACCATTAGGTCTATAAGGACAGCATGTCTACTGAACCATTAGGCCTATAAGGACAGCATGTCTACTGAACCATTAGGTCTATAAGGACAGCATGTCTACTGAACCATTAGGCCTATAACCACAGCATGTCTACTGAACCATTAGGTCTATAAGGACAGCATGTCTACTGAACCATTAGGTCTATAAGGACAGCATGTCTACTGAACCATTAGGCCTATAAGGACAGCATGTCTACTGAACCATTAGGTCTATAAGGACAGCATGTCTACTGAACCATTAGGTCTATAAGGTCAGCATGTCTACTGAACCATTAGGTCTATAAGGACAGCATGTCTACTGAACCATTAGGTCTATAAGGACAGCATGTCTACTGAACCATTAGGCCTATAAGGACAGCATGTCTACTGAACCATTAGGCCTATAACCACAGCATGTCTGCTGAACCATTAGGCCTATAAGGACAGCATGTCTACTGAACCATTAGGTCTATAAGGACAGCATGTCTACTGAACCATTAGGTCTATAAGGACAGCATGTTTACTGACTCCTAACATTATTATAAACCCTTATAGTAGAGTCTATTAGACACTATGAATGTCATATACTTATGGTGGTATAGTGTGTCTCAGCTTCTTTATTTCAAAGCACTTGTTGTAAATTAATTTCTCTGACACTGATATTTTTAGACAACCATAGCTTGTGAAATTAACCCCCTTTCCCACAATACAAAACAATTTCACACTCTTTATGGGTCTCTGGATGTGAACTGCTTGGAAAAATATTGGCTATTGACAAATTCTATTTCAGAGGTTGTCACCATTGTAAAAATATGATTCATTGGGAACATGAAAGGACACCTGAGTAGTATGTTTAAAACAATTCAGTTATTACTCAGTATCGGCAATCCTGGAAAAGGCTGTAGAGTGCTGACTGCTGACTGTGTGGTAAGTGGACTATGCTGCTCTTTAGTGGCTCAATTATAATGGACACATTACCCTCTGCTGGTAACTCCTGCTCACTGCATGCTAGAAAACCTTTACAGATGGAATAAGATAATAGCATTTATACAGTTTGATGCAAACACACATTTTTGTTATTCAAATGAAGGTAACAACAGAAACAAAGCTAAGATTTTATTTGAGATAGTCCTTGTTGCTACTTTGCAAAACTACCTTGAAGATGATCCTTCCTTGAAAAACAGAACGACCATCAGTAGTTTCCCATTTCAGGAGTGAATTCCAAACTACTCTTTACAGAGAACATTTAGTATAAACATGCTTTTACAGTGCCCTCAGGAAATAACCAGGTAAATACTTGGCAATAATTACCTGCAATCTCTAATGATGAAATATACTATTTACCTGCTTATTTCATAAACATGACACTCTAAAGTGTTAAACTGCAGTAAATGCATGATCACCAGTGTAATATTCATCCCAATGTACTAAGCTACTAAGTACAACACTCTCAACTGACATTCATATTATCAGGCAGAGGCATAATGCCCATAGGCGGCACAGGGGCACGTGCCCCTTCAGACGTGTCCTATTTTTATAAATGAAAAAATAAATAGCCTCCTAGCAATTTTATGAAGTTGGCTTTAGCTAGCCCAGATAGGTTCCCAATCTCCCAACCTCACAACTAGCTATAAAGAAGCCATTTCAGGCTAACAAGTTAGAGTAGCTAGCTTGTCTAACTATCTTAGCTGGCATGCCTGCTGGCAAGGTTGGTAGACTTTAGAAAAGTGAGGAATTATTAAATGTACTGAATAAGACTCACATTCCTTTCAATCTTTTACCCAGATTTTTAGCAGAGATGTAGAGAAGAATATTTTGTTCCTTTAAAAAAAGAACCCCTAGTCAGGTGGATACAGACAGTTCAAAAAGTATGCTTAGATATGCAGAAAAATATACATATTTTTAACATAAAATTAAACATAATGATCATGGCTCTAGATTGCAGGAAAAAGCTGTTTCAGGTGTTTAAAATTGGCTAAATTATCCAACCAACTGAAATTATTGTTCAGTCTATGGTTTGAAGATGGAGGGGGTTGTTCAGTCTTTCTCTATAGTTTTCAGGTGGAGGGGGTTGTTCAGTCTTTCTCTATGGTTTGAAGGTGGAGTGGGTTGTTCAGTCTCTCTCTGTGGTTTGAAGGTGGAGGGGTTTGTTCAGTCTTTCTCTATGGTTTGAAGGTGGAGAGGGTTGTTCAGTCTTTCTCTATGGTTTGAAGGTGGAGGGGTTTGTTCAGTCTTTCTCTGTGGTTTGAAGGTGGAGGGGGTTGTTCAGTCTTTCTCTATGGTTTGAAGGTGGAGGGGGTTGTACACTCTTTCTCTATAGTTTGAAGGTGGAGGAGGTTGTTCAGTCTTTCTCTATGGTTTTCAGGTGGAGGGGTTTGTTCAGTCTTTCTCTATGGTTTGAAGGTGGAGGGGGTTGTTCAGTCTTTCTCTATGGTTTGAAGGTGGAGGGGGTTGTTCAGTCTTTCTCTATGGTTTGAAGGTGGAGGGGGTTGTTCAGTCTTTCTCTATGGTTTGAAGGTGGAGGGGGTTGTACACTCTTTCTCTATAGTTTTCAGGTGGAGGGGGTTGTTCAGTCTTTCTCTGTGGTTTGAAGGTGGAGGGGTTTGTTCAGTCTTTCTCTATGGTTTGAAGGTGGAGGGGGTTGTACACTCTTTCTCTATAGTTTGAAGGTGGAGGAGGTTGTTCAGTCTTTCTCTATGGTTTGAAGGTGGAGGGGGTTGTTCAGTCTCTCTCTATAGTTTTCAGGTGGAGGGGTTTGTTCAGTCTTTCTCTATAGTTTGAAGGTGGAGGGGGTTGTTCAGTCTTTCTCTATGGTTTGAAGGTGGAGGGGGTTGTTCAGTCTTTCGCTATGGTTTTCATGTGGAGGGGGTTGTTCAGTCTCTCTCTATGGTTTGAAGGTGGAGGGGGTTGTTCAGTCTTTCTCTATAGTTTTCATGTGGAGGGGGTTGTTCAGTCTTTCTCTATGGTTTGAAAGTGGAGGGGGTTGTTCAGTCTTTCTCTATGGTTTGAAGGTGAAGGGGATTGTTCAGTCTTTTTCTATGTAACCCACCAGACGGGCACTCTCCTTCCAAAGCCTCTTGGCCACCGCATCATCCCTCCCCTCTGGGGCGGTCTCCGTCATGGCA
The DNA here is from genome assembly GCF_029448725.1 of Salvelinus fontinalis. Lineage (NCBI taxonomy): Eukaryota > Metazoa > Chordata > Actinopteri > Salmoniformes > Salmonidae > Salvelinus > Salvelinus fontinalis. The sequence goes on from NC_074670.1 coordinate 8,821,060, forward strand.
CAGTCACTGAGACACACACGCACACACACACGCACACGTGCACTCGCACGCGCACACACACACACACACACACACACACACACACACACACACACACACACACACACACACCAATAACACTTTACAAACCGGAGCTAAACAACCTTGGCAACAATTGAAAACAATAAAATACTTGATGTCCATGTCCTATCCAGCACTACTTTCACCACAGAGCTTACCTGAAGTAGCTGCCAGACTTGTGCTCCAGCCCTGGGGTGACAGCACAGTAGATGGAGGTCTGGGCACCCTGGGTGGGGGTCTTCATGAGGAGCACGGAGGGGGCTGACAGGATGGCCCTCAGCATGGGGAACCAGGTCTCCACATGGCGAGTCAGCTCTGTCCTGATCACCCCGGGATGCAGGCTGTAGGACGTCACCCCCGTACCTACCAGGGGATCAGATCCCAGTGTTTTACACCTCTACACTGTGTCTGGGAAAAGTCCTATCTGACAGTGAATTAAAACTCTTATTGGTGACAATATTGTTGTAATAAATGTGTACAAGGCCAAAGACAACCGAGGGTATTTCTGTTTACCTTTCAACCTTCTGGCCAGCTCTCTGGAGAATAGCACGTTGGCCAGCTTGCTCTGCCTGTAACTGACCAGGGAGTTGTACGGCCTCTTGGCAAAGAAGAGATCATCAAACTGGATCTTACCTGGATGTAGGGAAATATACATTGTTTTTTTACATTGCATGGCACCTATATTATGGAAAGGCAGAAAAATGTCCAATAAACCTGTTTACCCCCTTTGTGTGCAATGCTAGACACATTGACCACACGGCTAGGGGCGGAGCTCTTGAGCTTCCCCAGAAGGAGATTGGTCAGCAGAAAGTGTCCGAGGTGATTGACAGCCAGTTGTGTCTCGAAGCCGTCCTCTGTTAGCCACTTAGGGCACATCATCACACCTGATGGAGACAACCATCATGATGAAGCGCTATATAACTGGAATCAACCATCATTATCAGTCATAACGCCATAGAGCCAGCTTCCCATTCTAGGCTCGTATTAACAAAGCGTCTCAGAGTAGGAGTGTTAATCTAGGATCAGGTCCCCCCGGTCCATGTAATCTTATTCGTTATGATCTAAAAGAAGAATAAGAAATATCCCAGATCAGCACTTTTCCCTCTGAGACGTTTTGTGAATCTGGGCCCAGACATGGCTGTTCCGGTGGTTGCTGAAGCCATAGAGCCAGCTTTCCATCCAGACATGGCTGTTCCAGTGGTTGCTGATGCTCACCGGCATTGTTGATGAGTATATCTAGGCGATCCTCACTGGCAGTGAACTCTCTGGCCAACTCTCTGACAGAGTACATAGAGGCCAGGTCCAGGTGCCGCACTACGATGTTGCTGTTCCCCGTGGCCTGACGAATCTCGTCCGCCGCCCTCGCAGCCCGTGTCAGGTCGCGGCATGCCATCACCACCCGCGCCCCTGCAGCACCCCAAAGTCAGTTAGAGAAGGCACAAACACACAACACACGCCATCCCCCCACAGAGCACATCCTGTCCAAAGAGGAGGGCACCCTGCTTCCAGTATTACAACCATTTCCTGGGATGGGATGGTCGAAGGCAGCAATATAACACCCTGCCTTAAAGTAGGTCAAACTGTGTCTGTACAGTATGACACACACATACTTGTGACATTGTGTACATAGCTACATAATGTGATTGTGCCATACCTCTACGTGCCATGTCACGGCACGTTTCCTTGCCAATACCGGTGTTGGCACCGGTGACCAACACCGTCTTGCCGCGTAATTGGACTGAAGATTGACACACACCCCCAGCAATCCATTTTCTCAACAGAACAACGCCTGGCGGGGCAACAAACAAAATGGAAAGAATTGATTCCCTCCCACATTATCGCTTGAAAGCTATACACTTAGAAAAAAAGGTGCTATCTAAAACCTAAAAGGGTTCTTTGGTTCTTCTTCCAGGTAGAACCATTTGGGTTCCATTTAGAACCCTTCCCACAGAGAGTTCTACATGGAACCCAAAAGTGTTCTACCTAAAACCTAAAAGGGTTCTACATGGAACCAAAAATAGTTATCCTTTGGGGACAGCCGAAGAACCATTTTGGAACCCTTTTTTCTAAGAGTGTAGTGGGTTAATTTGAGAGCAAAATATTATGGTGACCAGGAATATGGACTAGAACTCTGACAGTGAAGCTCTGGTGTCTGAGCTGATGTGTTTTTGGAGGAGGCAATGTAGGACTCTTAAAATCACCTTTTTCTGGGTGGACTGACAGAAACTCTGAGCATTTTAACATGCTCCTGGAATGTATGAATAGGAGTTAACTGTGCACTTGATATTAAGACCTGTGATATGTTTGTGAGAAAGAACTGTTAAAAAACATTGAATAACATCAAGATAACATCTTAATAACAGATGTCTGCAAAGAGAGCATAAATATATGTTGGCAAATTTAGTAAGTGTTCTTCACAAATTAGAATTAACACAACCAATTTTGTCTTGTTTAATATTCAAAATAACAACAAAGTTATCGCTCTCTCTAATAAAACAATAATAAGTGAGACAAAAAGACAAACCAAGTTGAATGATAATAGAGAATGAAAATTATCTTTAGAGCCTTTTCTTTAAACCGTTAAATCGTGATTTCGTCGTGATTTCCTTGCCCCGCCTTCACCTTTAATTCAAAGACTATTCTATGTTTTTTTACTTGGTTATTTCATTGTAACAAACACGCTTCAAATAGTACAATGAAAAACAAAGGCCACGACTTACAGATCACTGTGACCGCTATGACAGCGCCATACTTAACCGGCGCCGACGGATCAACTTCATCCCACATTTTATCCGTAGCCTAGGCAAAAACCTGCCAGACTTTAGGTGGACGGACCGAATACCGTCCGCCTTGGGTGTCACCTCGTTCTAATCGAGGAATATTACGATGTTTTGTCGGCTATGATGCTCTCATCTGAGAGCGAGGCTATTCATAGGTTTAAAGCAATTTAAGTAGAGGGATTTAGCGTCTGTCTTCAGATTACGAAGAGATTACAATCGTATTCTCTAATGTATCATGGGCAATACGAGAGCAGCAGTTGTGTCGAAATACAAAGTGTTATGTTACATCTCTAGGTGTGAACTGAGTGAGCCCAGTCCAGCGAATGAAAACGCTGCAAACAAACGTAAACATACCAATGCAAATGAATAGACAGAATTGTTTAACAGTGCATTTTACTAGAATACAATTCCTAGAACGTGATCTGGCATAAAAACTATATCCATGTCATGCAATTTAGGCTAATCTGCTGCCTACAACGATACACTTTGACATCACAATGACGGGCTAATATCCTTATGTTTATAGGCTGCTGTGATAGTTGTTTGGTTAGGTTATTTGAGGTAAGACCTATTGCTGCATAACACATATCCTTTTTGAAATGTAGAGGGACCAGAGGGAGATAGCATGCCTACTGCGCTGCACTGATGGGTTTTGTTTGCTACCTCACAGTAATATTACTGGTCAATTCAGTGTTACAATAGCCTAAACCTATAACCTAAGATAATAAAATAAAACAATATATATATATACATTTCCAAATACAGTACCAGTCAAAAGTTTGGACACACCTAGTCATTCCAGGGTTTTTTCTTTATTTTTACTATTTTCTACATTGTAGAATAATAGTGAAGGCATCAAAACTATGAAATGACACATATGGAATCATGTAGTAACCAAAAAAGTTAAACAAATCAAAATATATGTTATATTTAAGATTCTTCAAAGTAGCCACCATTTGCCTTGATGACAGCCTAGGCCTATAGCCTATAAGCAGTCTTTTTGTAACATTGGTTTGTTGAGTGGAATACATGTACATGAATCCAAAAGTGAATAAATTATCCTGGATGATGACCCCGTCTTCCGATTTGGTCCTACACGTACGCTATGGTCACAAGACGCAGGCCTCCTAATTGTCCCTAGAATTTCTAAGCAAACAGCTGGAGGCAGGGCTTTCTCCTATAGAGCTTCATTTTTATGGAATGGTCAGCCTACCCATGTGAGAGACGCAGACTCAGTCTCAACCTTTAAGTCTTTATTGAAGACTCATCTCTTCAGTAGGTCCTATGATTGAGTGTAGTTTGGCCCAGGAGTGTGAAGGTGAACGGAAAGGCACTGGAGCAACGAACCGCCCTTGCTGTCTCTGCCTGGCCGGTTCCCCTCTCTCCACTGGGATTCTCTGCCTCTAACCCTATTACAGGGGCTGAGTCACTGGCTTACTGGTGCTCTTCCATGGAGTCCCTAGGAGGGGTGCATCACTTGAGTGGGTTGAGTCACTGACGTGGTCTTCCTGTCCGGGTTAGCGCCCCCCCTTGGGTTGTGCCGTGGCGGATATCTTTGTGGGCTATACTCGGCCTTGTTTCAGGATGGTAAGTTGGTGGTTGAAGATATCCCTCTAGTGGTGTGGGGGCTGTGCTTTGGCAAAGTGGGTGGGGTTATATCCTGCCTATTTGGCCCTGTCCGGGGGTATCATTGGATGGGGCCACAGTGTCTCCTGACCCCTCCTGTCTCAGCCTCCAGTGTTTATGCTGCAGTAGTTTATGTGTCGGGGGGCTAGGGTCAGTCTGTTATATCTGGAGTATTTCTCCTGTCTTATCTGGTGTCCTGTGTGAATTTAAGTATTCTCTCTCTAGTTCTCTCTTTCTCTCTTTCTTTCTCTCTTTCTTTCTCTCTCTCGGAGGACCTGAGCCCTAGGACCATGCCTCAGGACTACCTGGCATGATGACTCCTTGCTGTCCCCAGTCCACCTGGCCGTGCTGCTGCTCCAGTTTCAACTGTTCTGCCTGCGGCTATGGAACCCTGACCTGTTCACCGGACGTGCTACCTGTCCCAGACCTGCTGTTTTCAACTCTCTAGAGACAGCAGGAGCGGTAGAGGTGCTGTCCTGTTGCACCCTCGACAACTACTGTGATTATTATTATTTGACCATGCTGGTCATTTCTGAACATTTGAACATCTTGGCCATGTTCTGTTATAATCTCCACCCGGCACAGCCAGAAGAGCACTGGCCACCCCTCATAGCCTGGTTCCGCTCTAGGTTTCTTCCTAGGTTTTGGCCTTTCTAGGGAGTTTTTCCTAGCCACCGTGCTTCTACACCTGCATTGCTTGCTGTTTGGGGTTTTAGGCTGGGTTTCTGTACAGCACTTTGAGATATCAGCTGATGTAAGAAGGGCTATATGAATACATTTGATTTGGCTTGATTCTCTCTTTCACACACACACACACACACACACACACACATTACATTGTTATGTCATTTTCTTGTGTTACTTTTAGATTATTATGACGTTTTTTTCAATTAGGTTTATTTCGTAAATATTTTCTTAACTCTATTTTTTGAACTGCAGAATTTCAAAAACACAGCCCCCAGCCAAAGTATAAAACTTCCTCCCCTGTTCCGCGCCATTGGAAATTGGAGGGGAGGAAGTGTAGTCTCGGTTTCAGGCAATGTTCTTTCCTAAACTGCACAGTAAATGTAGCTTTTGTATTTGAACAATTATGTCTTGCTTACATGAAAGTAAAATTCCAAATGTTTCCAAAATTGTATCGCGTGTGAGGTGTATTTGCATTTAGACAGCATTTTGTTAGGGTCCGAGTGTCTGGGCATTTTTCTCACAAGGCGAAAGAGGAAGTCCAATGGCTCAATGTAATGCAATGGAATTTGTGTCATGAATAAGGGCTAATCAATAGCATCATGATATAACAAAATGGCTGCTTGCAGCTTCAATTAATTTGCCTTTAGTGAGTGTATGGATATTAGTATTGACATATATTTGGTTGAAATTAATAGTATTTCATGTATTTGAGTATTAATGACCGTGTTAGAAATTCATTGAATTGAATTAATTACGTTTTTAATGTATTTTATGAAAACAACGCAGTTTTAGGGCAACCCTATTTCCTGAAAATTTGCTCCGCCTCTCTTCTTTACATTGATGGAAGCCAATCACAGTGCAGATTTTAAAGCGGAAATGACGCAAAACTTTGTTTTGACCAATGTAATTTGCTGAAAGAGGTAAACGTTTGTCTCCTTCTTGCGGATTAATATGCCTCCAATGTGGAACATGTAGCCCGCGAAGAATTTCTGTGTGTTCTAGTTTATTAGCGTTCTGTCTTCGTATTGGAAAGGGTAAGTATTTAATTGTAATAGTTTATGGTTTTACTTTTAGTTTGTGTGTCACAAATAATATATATTTTTGTGCCGTAAATATACCTAATATGCACGCTAAACGTTACAGTGGAAAGGCATCAATAGCGTAGCCTACACGTTGTGAGTCAGTAGTAACATTACGCCGACGCAGAATGTATTTTACCCAAAATGTGGGGGGGTCTTATCTCTTTGGAATGCGACTATTGCATTACGAGATCATGTCTTCTGCAATACATGTATATAACTTGTTAGACTCACGGAACGAACAGCTGTTTTATTTGAGTCATGCACCTCAAATCTGTCATGCATGTAGAGAACTATTTTTGTCCCCCGCCCCTTTCGTACATTTCCTAGTGGTTGCCAGGGACATTTAGCGAGAAATTATATCACAATGAGCCAGAGAAGAATAATAGATGAAATCAATTATGTATATATATTTAAAAAAATATTTTAATATATATGTTTGTATCTTTAGAAATTCATTTTCATAAGATTATTTAAATCCTGGACAGATTTTCTATATTTCTGAAACCCAAGTCTCTGAGTCACATTGTCATCATTCAATCATTAGGCTTTGTTTTCTTCAATACTGTAGATTACGTCAGGTAGCCGGCAGGTAGCCTAGTGGTTAGAGCGTTGGACTAGTAACCGGAAGGTTGCAAGATCGAATCCCTGAGCTGACAAGGTACAAATCTGTCGTTCTGCCCCTGAACAAGGCAATTAACCCACTGTTCCTAGGCTGTCATTGAAACTTGCCTAGTTAAATAAAGTTTTTTTTTCAAGTACAATATAATAAATGTATGAAATAAATTAACTTTATAGTTTCATACAAGTTACACAAACACGTGACAGTTATAAAACACTGATATTTACTCAAGCAACAATGGCCTTTTTTTAAATGTATGGTGTTCTGACACTGTTCATAGTTCTAGCGATAGATCTACACTCATGAGTGTACACTCACTAGACATTTTAACCATTCAGTGTGTTGTAGTTGTTTCATTAGACATTATTTGATCCGTTCAGCAATATGGATGGCGATTTATTCATGGAGTGTGAGGAGGAGGAGTTGGAGCCATGGCAACAGATGTATGACGACGTGGAGGAGGAGTTGGAATTCATAGAGGACGACAACGGTGAGCATGCCCATTGGCCAACTATTGCCACAGAGACAGACTGGCACACCCTTTTGACTGTCATCTTGGTGACGGACTGATCACTGCGTCCCTTGTCATGGTCTGAACATATATGAATGGTCAATGACCCAGTCATATAGTCTGTTAGCATAAGACACGCGTCAAACTCATTCCACGGAGAGCCGAGTATCTGCAGGTTTTCGTTCCTCCCTTGTACTTGATTGATCAAATCAAATTTTATTTGTCACATGCGCCGAATACAACAGGTGTAGACCTTACAGTGAAATGCTTACTTACAAGTCCTTAACCAACAATGCAGTTTAAAAAAATACCTACAAAATAAAAATTAAGAAAAAAGTAAGAGATAAAAAAACAAATAATTAAAGAGCAGCAGTGAATAACAATAGCGGGGCTATATACAGGGGGTACCGGTACAGAGTCAATGTGCAGGGGCACCGGTGTCGAGGTAACTGAGATAATTATGTACATGCAGGTAGGGTTGTTAAAGTGGCTATGCATAGATAATAACAGAGTAGCAGCGGGGGGTGCAGTAGTCTGGGTAGCCATTTGATTAGCTGTTCAGGAGTCTTATGGCTTGGGGGTAGAAGCTGTTTAGAAGCCTCTTGTACCTAGACTTGGCGCTCCGGTACCGCTTGCTGTGCGGTAGCAGAGAGAACAGTCTATGACTAGGGTGGCTGGAGTATTTGACGATTTTTAGGGCCTCTGACACCGCCTGGTAAATAGATCCTGGATGGCAGGAAGCTTGGCTGGGCGCACTACTCTCTGAAGTGCCTTGCGGTCGGAGGCCAAGCAGCTGCTATACCAGGCAGTGATGCGAAAATGTTGAGGATCAGCGTGGCGGATGTGTTGTTATCTACCCTTACCACCTGGGGCGGCCCGTCAGGAAGTCTAGGATCCAGTTGCAGAGGGAGCTGTTTAGTCCCAGGGTCCTTAGCTTAGGGTTCTTAGCTTAGTGATGAGTTTTGAGGGTACTATGGTGTTGAACGCTGAGCTGTAGTCAATTAATAACATTCTCACATAGGTGTTCCTTTTGTCCAGGTGGGAAAGGGCAGTGTGGGGTGCAATAGAGATTGCATCATCTGTGGATCTGTTGTTGCGGTATGCAAATTGGAGTGGGTTTCTGGGATGATGGTGTTGATGTGAGCCATGACCAACTTTCAAAGCATTTCATGGCTACAGACGTGAGTGCTACGGGTCGGTAGTCATTTTGGCAGGTTACCTTAGTGGTCTTGGGCACAGGGACTATGGTGGTCTGCTTGAAACATGTTGGTATGGGAGAGGTTGAAAATGTCGGTGAAGACACTTGCCAGTTGGTCAGGGCATGCTCGCAGCAGTACACGTCCTGGTAAGCCTTGTGAATGTTGACATGTTTAAAGGTCTTACTCACATCGGCTGCGGAGAGCGTGATCACAGTCTTCCGGAACAGCTGGTGCTCTTATGCATGTTTCAGTGTTATTTGCCTCGAAGCGAGCATAGAAGTGGTTTAGCTCGTCTGGTAGGCTCGTGTCACTGGGCAGCTCTCGGCTGTGCTTCCCTTTGTAGTCTGTAATAGTTTGCAAGCCCTGCCACATTCGACGAGTGTCGGAACAGCCGGTGTAGTACGATTCGATTTGATCGCTGAATTAAGGTCAGTAATTAGTAAGGAACTCCCCTCACCTGGTTGTCTAGGTCTTAATTGAAAGGAAACACCAAAAGCCAGCAGACACTAGTCCCTTCATGGAATGAGTTTGACACCCCTGGCATAGGACTATGCTGTGAATGTAAATAAAATCAAAGTTTATTTGTCCTGTGCATAGGATACAACAAGGGTAAATAGTACAGTGAAATGCTTACCTGCAAGCTTTTCCTCAACTATGGAATATTCAATATATTTTTTTCTAAAATAAATTTTACCCCCCTTTTCTCCCCAATTTTCGTGGTATCCAATTGCTAGTAATTACTATCTTGTCTCATCGCTACAACTCCCGTACGGGCTCGGGAGAGACAAAGGTCGAAAGCCATGTGTCCTCCGAGGCACAACCCAACCAAGCCGCACTGCTTCTTAACACAGCGCGCCTCCAACCCGGAAGCCAGCCGCACCAATGTGTCGGAGGAAACACCGTGCACCTGGCTCCCTTGGTTAGCGCGCACTGTGCCCGGTCCGCCACAGGAGTCGCTGGTGCGCGATGAGACAAGGATATCCCTACCGGCCAAACCCTCCCTAACCCGGACCTCCCGGTCGCGTCCGGTTGCGACAGAGCCTGGGCGCGAACCCAGAGTCTCTGGTGGCGCAGCTAGCGCTGCGATGCAGTGCCCTAGACCACTGCGCCACCCGGGAGGCTGAATATTCAATATCAATGGTAAATTAAGAAATGCAGGTCAGATCAAATAAAAACACAGGAGAATGGACGCTAATTCTCATGTAGTTCAACTGTACCTTGCTGTTTATGCCATTGTGTGTTTCCTGCAGTCTGTGAAGCCTCCTTTTTCTCCTCGACATCCCGAGAGACTCCAATTCCCAGCATACCCTCCCTCACTCCCTCAGCTGCACAGTGTGTCCCGGCAACGGTTTCCAACACAGTCCCGTCCTCCTCTGTCTTGCAGCGCACCAATACAGCACGTGAGTTGATGTTTTGGGGGAATAATGGTGTCTCAAATGCACACTGCCCAAAGGTTAAAATAGATGTCGTTACTTTCAGAAACACAGGAAAAGCTCAGGAATTGATTTTCATTATTTGATTGTACAGGAGTATTTATAAATGTGTTATACACCTCAGAATCAGAAACTAAAGAGAATGCACAAGCTGCTCCTTTTTAAAGTGGCAACACTGATTATAATATACAGTAGGCCTACCCTTAGAGCCGAGGGCTGAAGCAGTTGTAGCAGACATGAGTCCGGCTCATGGTCTCGTGATGAGGTAGCCCCTGCCTACGACTCCAAAATCAGTGTTATTCTCAGCAAAGGGGGAACGTCCTCTTGGTCTAACGGTCAAGACATTGGATGGTCTACCAGGATCCCTTGGTAGACCTGAGTTCAGATCCCGCCCTGGACACTAACCACTAGGTTGTCCCCCTTCCTCTGTGTCCCTCAGCTCCTGTGTCATCATCGGTGTTGCCTCAATTTATGTTCCCCACGGGAGTCCCTGGTATGCCCTCTCTGGTACCATCTGGCATGGTCCAGGGACAACAGCTGATCCAGATTCAAACCCCTACAGGTCTGAGCACCATGCTACTGCCCACAGCTGTTAACCCGGGTGCCGGCCCGGCCAATGCCCAGCAGATCTACTTCACCCAGGTACGGACTGCATCAGTGCTCACGGATCTTCTCTGGCCTGCTTTGGTTCAGCTCAGCAAGGTGGAATGCATTTAAAAATGTTTTTAACTTCATCTCATTACTATATCTCACAGGGTTTCCCGGTCCGTAACGTCAGGCCTGGGCAGAACCCTATGGGGATAGTTCTGAATTTACAGCAAGGTCAGATGATTCGACCCATCACCCTACTCTCTGGTAATTTTATATCTTTCATTTCAGCATCTTTATCCAGTGCTGTTTTCACAGAGCTACAATAGACATACAGGGGTCCCAAACACTCATTTTTGAAAAGTCTCCAGGAAGCAAGTTATTGACAGCAGCCATTTTGGACAACATGGTGTATAGTAACACCATTTTGTTAACAGCCCCCTCTCTCCTATGGTAGGACCCGGAGGGCAGTTCTTTGCTCCGTCTATGGGGATGCCTCAGGTTGTGACCCAGCCTGCACAGATTAGGCCCACTGCTGGCCCCAGTGGTGTTTTACGGCAGGCAGCGCCCAGCACCTTTGCCACTATGCAAATCCCTGCCACCCTTACCATCCGCGGGGCCAGTCAAGCCCCCCTCACCACCACGGCTAGCACCATGGGCACCCGGCCCACTCTACTCAACACTTCTTCACAGCCTCAGTTTTGTAAGTTCTTATTTTATGGGTGGGTCTAAATTCAATGAAGTACAGCTTTTGTATCTATAGTGAAATCTATTGAACATCCCCTGTTTTCCTTTGTGCTATAGTGAAATGGAACCAAGTCCCAGTCGCTCTCCAATCGCAGCTTCTGCAGATTGTCAAGAGCAACAGCCAGGCCAATGTACCCGTGGCCACGCCCCTGACACAGGGCAACACCAAAGGTACAGTAATTACATCCTTATCAGATCTATTGCTCATTGTCATATGCCCTCGCTGGTTCTAAGTGTAACAATGTTGCTGAACAGAACATCAGGCTGATGTTTCTCTGTTCTGTTTGTTTTACAGTTGATCAGGAGGTGAAGATATGCCCCCGATGTGGAGCCCAATTCAAAATGCAAGAAGCACTTCAAGGACATATGTGTGTAAGAAGCTTAATCATATGCACCATAGAACATTCCAGATATTAAACCATGAACATTCACCACTAGTAGTGATGAGCATGATGGCAATTTAAACTGCATTGAATTTCCCCCTCATAGTTCTGCTGTCCAGACCTGGTCAATACTGCTGGGCCTTCCAGCAGCAGTGGCACTCAGAACCCCTTGCCAGAACGGGCTCCCAGCTCCAACCCAGACCCTCCGCCTAAGGTGGTTATGCTAGTGGATGATTTCTACTATGGCCACTTCGCGGGCAAACAGTCCCTGGTCGACAGCCAGCCCACCAAGCTGAACTACTCCTTCAAATGTGTCATCTGCCCCAAGAGGTCCAATAGTAACATTAGGTGAGAATGGGGTCACCTGCTCCACACACACACACACACACACACACACACACACACACACACACACACACACACACACACACACACACACAGTATGTACACATACAGGCTGACCATAAAATAACAACATTTAGGGGCTGAAGTATCAATCAAATGTTTGCATGTGATATATTGCCACAAAAGTATCTGTACCACTTATTCAAGTGTTAGAACTATGCAAATGCATGGTTGCATTTGCATGCAAATGCAAATCTCAATTGATGGAAGGATGTTAACTGTGTGCGTGCTCGGCAGGCTGATGGACCACATGAAGCAGCACCCAGAGATGACTAAATGGGCGGACCAGCTGACCTCCTGCCAGCACTGCTTCCGCCAGTTCTCTAGCAGCGCCCAGCTCCAGTACCATGTGGAGAATGCCCACGGGCTCACTCAGTCTTCCAGTACGCCCTCACATTACCATACTTACATATTCACCTGTTGTTAAATATGCATCCTGTGAGATATATTTTTTAATGATAAAACTAAGTTGCATTTGATGGACGATTTCTGATTGTTTTCTCTATTGACCGTGCAGCTTGTTGTAAGATCTGTGAGTGGGCGTTTGAGAGTGAGCCTGTGTTCCTGCATCACATGAAGAACACCCACAAACCAGGAGAGATGCCCTATATTTGCCAGGTTGGTAACCTTTTACCTCCAGTTAAACAGGATAGATGCAAATGCAAACATTTGATTGATACTTCTTCCCTTCCGGTGCCGACAGAGATGGCCGCCTCGCTTCGCGTTCCTAGGAAACTATGCAGTATTTTTTTTACGTGTTATTTCTTACATTGTTACCCCAGGAAATCTTAGGTTTTATTACATACAGTCAGGAGGAACTATTGGATATAAGAGAAATGTCAACTCACCAACATTACGACCAGGAATACAACTTTCCCGAAGCGGATCCTCTGTTTGGTCCACCACCCAGGACAATGGATCGGATCCCAGCCGGCGACCCAAAACAACGGCGCCGCAGAAGGGGCACACGGAGCGGTCTTCTGGTCAGGCTCCGTAGACGGGCACATCGCGCACCGCTCCCGAGCATACTACTCGCCAATGTCCAGTCTCTTGACAACAAGGTAGACGAAATCCGAGCAAGGGTTGCCTTCCAGAGAGGAAGATGTTTCACGGAAACATGGCTCACTCGGGATACGTCATCAGAGTCGGTACAGCCACCTGGCTTCTTCAAGCATCGCGCCGACAGAAACAAACATCTCTCTGGTAAGAAGAAGGGTGGGGGTGTATGCCTTATGATTAACGAGACGTGGTGTGATCATAACAACATGCAGGAACTCAAGTCCTTTTGTTCACCTGACCTAGAATTCCTTACAATCAAATGCCGACCGCATTCTCTACCAAGACAATTCTCTTCGATCATAATCACAGTCGTGTATATTCCCCCCAAGCAGACACATCGACGGCCCTGAAATAACTTCTTTTGACTCTATGTAAACTGGAAACCACATATCCTGAGGCTGCATTTATTGTAGCTGGGGATTTTAACAAGGCTAATCTGAAAACAAGGCTCCCTATATTTGATCAGCATATCGAATGCGCGCCCCGGGCTGGCAAAACCCTGGATCATTGTTATTCTAACTTCCGCGACGCATATAAAGCCCTCCTTTCGGAAATTCTGACCACAACTCCATTTTGGTGCTCCCAGCCTATAGACAGAAACTAAAACAGGAAGCGCCCGTGCTCAGGTCTGTTCAACGCTGGTGCGACCAATCGGATTCCACGCTTCAAGATTGCTTCGATCACGAGGACTGGATTATGTTCCGCATAGCGTAGGACAATAACATTGATGAATACGCTGATTCGGTGAGCGAGTTTATTAGCAAGTGCATCGGTGATGTTGTACCCACAGCGTCTATTAAAACATTCCCCAACCAGAAACTGTGGATTGATGGCAGCATTCGCGCAAAATTGAAATCAGGGCAAGGTGACCCGGAAACATGACCGAATACAAACGGTGTAGCTATTCCCTCCGCAAGGCAATCAAACAAACTAAGCGTCAGTATAGAGACAAAGTAGAGTTGCAATTCAACGGCTCAGACACGAGGTATGTGGCAGGGTCTACAGTCAATCACGGACTACAAAAGGAAAACCAGCCCCGTCGCGGACTACGATGTCTTGCTTCCAGACAAACTAAACAACTTCTTTGCTCGCTTTGAGGACAATACAGTGCCACTGACATGGCCCGCTACCAAAACCTGCGGGCTCTCCTTCACTGCAGCCAACGTGAGTAAAACATTTAAACGTGTTAACCTTCGCAAGGCTGCCGGCCCAGACGGCATCTCCAGCCGCGTGCTCAGAGCATGCGCAGACCAGCTGGCTGGTGTGTTTACGGACATATTCAATCAATCCTTATCCCAGTCTGCTGTTCCCACATGCTTCAAGAGGGCCACCATTGTTCCTGTTCCCAAGAAAGCGAAGGTAACTGAGCTAAATGACTATCGCCCCGTAGCACTCACTTCCGTCATCATGAAGTGCTTTGAGAGACTAGTCAAGGACCATATCACCTCCACCCTACCTGACACCCTAGACCCACTCCAATTTGCTTACCGCCCCAATAGGTCCACAGACGACGCAATCACACTGCACACTGCCCTAACCCATCTGGACAAGAGGAATACCTATGTAAGAATGCCGTTCATCGACTACAGCTCAGCATTTAACACCATAGTACCCTCCAAACTTGTCATTAAGCTCAAGACCCTGGGTCTCGACCCCGCCCTGTGCAACTGGGTCCTGGACTTCCTGACGGGCCGCCCCCAGGTGGTGAGGGTAGGTAACAACATCTCCACCCCGCTGATCCTCAACACTGGGGCCACACAAGGGTGTGTTCTCAGCCCTCTCCTGTACTCCCTGTTCACCCATGACTGCGTGGCCATGCACGCCTCCAACTCAATCATCAAGTTTGCAGATGACACTACAGTGATAGGCTTGATTAGAGCCCTCGGAGTGTGGTGTCAGGAAAATAACCTCACACTCAATGTCAACAAAACAAAGGAGATGATTGTGGACTTCAGGAAACAGCAGAGGGAGCAGCCCCCTATCCACATCGACGGGACAGTAGTGGAGAAGGTGGAAAGTTTTAAGTTCCTCGGCGTACACATCACGGACAACCTGAAATGGTCCACCCACATAGACAGCGTGGTGAAGAAGGCGCAGCAACGCCTCTTCAACCTCAGGAGGCTGAATACATTCGGCTTGTCAACAAAAACACTCACAAACTTTTACAGATGCACAATCGAGAGCATCCTGTCGGGCTGTATCACCGCCTGGTACGGCAACTGCTCCGCCCACAACCGTAAGGCTCTCCAGAGGGTAGTGAGGTTTGCACAGCGCATCACCGGGGCAAACTACCTGCCCTCCAGGACACCTACACCACCCGATGTCACAGGAAGACCAAAAAGATCATCAAGGACAACAACCACCCGAGCCACTGCCTGTTCACCCCGCTATCATCCAGAAGGCGAGGTCAGTACAGGTGCATCAAAGCGGGGACCGAGAGACTGAAAAACAGCTTCTATCTCAAAGCCATCAGACTGTTAAACAGCCATCACTAACATTGAGTGGCTGCTGCCAACATACGGACTCATCTCTAGCCACTTTAATAATGAAAAATGAATGTAATAAATGTATCACTAGCCACTTTATATAATGTTTACATACCCTACATTACTCACCTCATATGTATATACTGTACTCTATACCATCGACTGTATCTTGCCTATGCCGTTCGGCCATCGCTCATTCATATATTTTTATGTACATATTCTTATTCATTCCTTTACACTTGTGTGTATAAGGTAGTTGTTAGATATTACTGCATGGTCGGAACTAGAAGCACAAGCATTTCGATACACTCGCATTAACATCTGCTAACCATGTGTATGTGACAAATTACATTTGATTTGATTTGAATAAATGCTGGCCACCTTTCCATTTCCTCTCAGAACCACACCTTCCTGAAATCCCATCCCTTCTTCTTTTCAAGGTGTGTCGGTACCGGTCTTCTTTCTTTTCTGATGTGTACAACCACTTCTGTACCAATCATGCAAAGACATGCAACCAGCTGTGTATCTACTGCCTGAAGGTGTTCAAGAGCCCCAACTCCTACCAGCAGCACTACATACGACACCAGGTAGAGGAACAACCCAGGCCCATGTTACGGCATTTAGCAGACGCTCTTTTCCACAGCAATTTACAGGAGTGAGTGCATACATTTTCTCGTACTGGTCCTCCGTGGGAATCAAACCCACAACCTTGGTGTTGCAAGTGCCATGCTCTACCAACTGAGCCACACAGGACCATAAAAAAGTAAGGATCGTTCCCATTTAAAACTGTTGTAAAGAATTTACTTAAAGGAAGGTATTTTCTTAAGGTGCAGAAAAGTATTAATGGCTTGGTTTCCCACACTCATATTATACCTAGTCTTAGATTAAACACCAATCTCAACAGAGAATCTTCATTGTAAGTGTGTATTTAGTCCAGGACTAGGATTAATCTGGGTCTGGGAAACCGGTCCCATATGTTTTATAAAGGCAGTGATACTGCAAAGTAGGTTTGTAAACTCTTGTACAAAGACAAAAAGAGATCACAGTTTCTTCTGCAGTTTATGTATAGCCCTGAAACGCTGAACCTAACTCTTGATTTTTCAGGCCAGTAGAGCGAGTCACTGCAACAAGTGCCGTTTGCAGTTCCTCTCTGCCACGGACAGGATGGAGCACAAAACCCACAGCCACAGGACCTTCCGCAAACCCAAGCAGCTGGAGGGGCTCCAACCTGGGACTAAAGTGAGTTGATGAACAGCTTCATTTCACTGATTAGACCTTCTCTTAATTGTGCCACAAAGTGGCGTCATCCACAGAGAAATCTCTTGCCACTTTATCTACACTCTTAGTAGAAAAGGTGCTTTCAAGAACCTAAAAGGATTCTTCTGCTGTTCCCACAGGAGAACCTTTGAAGAACCCTTTTTGGTTCCATGTAGAATCCTTACAGAGGGTTGAACATGGAACCCAAAATAAGGGTTCAACATGGAACCCGAAAGGGTTCTCCTATAGGGATAGCTGAAAACCCCTTTTGGAACCCTTTTTTCTAAGAGTGTAGAGATTCAGACAATTCACTTGTTGGACAGGACAACGGTTAACCAAAAAGAAATGCATGTCCTAGATCAAGAAGGAGTTCTATTAGTTTCGGTATAGTATTCATAAGTAAAATGGGGTTAAACACTGTGTTGTATTTTTGTCTGTGTACTTAGGTGACCATCAGGGCATATTCCCACCACAAGGGACAGTTGCCCAAGAATGTACCTATGGACTATAAGACGACAGGCCCCACTCCTCAGGCGGGCCAGACCTACACCAACATACAACATAAACTGCAACATCAGTCCAAACCACCTCCACAAACAACCAAAACCACCATGAGGAAATCCATCAAGCAGTTGGACCTGCTCACCAAGTTTCAGAAACGGAGGTGAATAATAGTCATATTGTTGTGCATGGAGCAACTACAAATCCCAGGAGGTCTTCTATCATTCATCTCAGACTTAGTTTTTGATTGAGAAGTGTGACAGTAGCGCTAGCTTACCCTCTGAGAGCATGTGTAAACATAATCATCATTTGATGGGTGTTTGTAATTGTTATTTTTCACACATGTACAAGTGTGTATTAATACGTGTGTGTGTGAATTGGAAATCCGTTTTTTTGTTGCATATCCCAACTCTCCCTGAGACACCCTTGGAGGCCAGAGTGATGTATAAACGCATATAGAGTGTCTGAAGTGTCTGACCTCTGTGTGACCTCTACAGTGTGTCTCTAGTCAAGCAGCGGTGCATGGAGTGCAGCTCAGACGTACCCAGCTTCCCCGACCACTACCCCACCTTCGTCCACTGTGCCGTGTGCCCCTACAGCACCTGCTGCTCGCGCTCCTACGCAGACCACATGATTACGTGAGTCAAGCTTCAATATAGATCATGTTTTATTAGTCAAACAAACAATGGTTCATTCATTGATCACAGATGACTTGGTCAGTTTGATAGTGTTCATTTGTCTTGTTGCAGAAATCATGCACCACGTATGAAAACCAACCGGGTCCCCCTGCACAAGCGGCCACCCCCTTGGTAATGGACACTTTTTCCTCTGTGTTGTGTTTGTAATATTTTTTGCCTTGCCAGTTACTAGGGACACGCTCCAACCTTCTCTCCCTCTGTTCCACACAGCTATTTGAAGCTGCGGTGTGAGGTCTGTGACTTCAGCTCTCAGACAGGTGACCTTATGGCCAAGCACCTGGCCCAGGACCCAAGTCACGGCTCCAGCACCTGTACACCAAACGGTAGGTGTCTTCAAGCTCCCCACAGAACTCCAAACAGATAGCCTTTGCATGTCAGTTTTACCATGGAAGGAGAGAGATGCTTTATATTTGCAGTTTAGAAAATGTTTTGAAATTGCCAGCACAATTTATAAAGTGAATACTACTAAGTACAATGCATAAGCATTTAGACATTAACATTTATACACCATTAATGTTATTCATTAAACGTACTATAACGTGTAACCAGGATGGCAACACCCTAACAAAATGTATCTATTCATGGTGACATTTTGTGCAAAATGCCAGCAAAAGAGCCCCATGATTTGACAAAGATAACTAGTTGTGGTGGGTTACTGTCGTTGTATTTTTCAGTTTGCTTTGTTGTTTAACTTGGCATGATGCCAAATGTTTTATTGCACAAGGTGTTGAACTTATCTCCCCTTGTGAACACTGAAAGACATGGTAGGATTCACACCAGATGTTGTACAGTGAGAGACATGGTTCACACCAGATATTGTACAGTGAGAGACATGGTACACACCAGATATTGTACAGTGAGAGACATGGTACACACCAGATATTGTACAGTGAGAGACATGGTACACACCAGATATTGTACAGTGAGAGACATGGTACACACCAGATATTGTACAGTGAGAGACATGGTACACACCAGATATTGTACAGTGAGAGACATGGTACACACCAGATATTGTACAGTGAGAGACATGGTACACACCAGATATTGTAGAGTGCCCATAAAATCCCCTCATATAGGACACCAGAGGGGGCCTTCAATCATAAATATTTGTACATCTATATTGGTTAGAACAAGGCCTTATGTTCTGGTCATGCGGTCGCAATAAAGCTATTGGCCCTACCTAATGTAAATCTATTTTTACAAACACAAAAAAGAAATGAAATGGTGAGCGAGTATTGTGTGTGTGTGTCCAGAAAGTAATGTGGCAAAAGATGAACCATACACTATTATTCACAACCACACACAACAGGTGTGTGTTACCACACATACCCCTTCTCTTCGTTAATGAGGTAAAAGACCACTACATGGCTGCATCCCATGTTGCTAGTTCACCACTATAGCCGGGATCATCAACTAGATTCAGCCACGTGACCATTTGAGTTTTTCTTGAGGGGAGGGTCAGGGGGCCAAAACATAATTACAAATAATTTGTCGACTGCAAATTGACCTCAAAGCTCAAACGGATATAATATTTGACTAAAACATAATTTCAAACCTTGCTTACATTTGTATACTATCACATATCTCTCTATTATGCGTGGGAATACGTTGGAACAGAAAATGTAAATCACTTGGCGCTGATTTGCTGGTGTGTTTACAGTCTCATGTCCAACAAAGAGGCCTGCGGGCTGCCACTTGTGGGACCCTGCATTACAGGAACTGACAGATTGTTGTACATCAAGACACACTCCAAAGCATGTTTTGTGCCAAAGTAAATAGTAAAATGTGTGGAGTCTAAAAATGACCCAAGTGCAGAGGAGGAATGTCTTACCAAGGAGACAGTCTGCATACCAATCTGTTTTCCTCTGCCGTTTATGTTGTCTTCAGACTACTGGCCAGCTGAGAAGGGCTTATATTTTTCCCTGTTCTCTTTCTATCCACATGGTGTTGTAAAAGTGGACTTGCGCTGACATAATAAATGGCCCAGGGTGTTTCTAAAAGAAAAGTTGTGTCAACTTGGCTCTGTGGAGCAGAAGACTAACTGTTGTTCCTGTGATCCCCTTCCTTCCCCTTCCCCACAGAGTCTCTGGAGTCGGACATTGAGTTCTGCCAAGAGGAGGAGGACGACAAATCCGGGGGGGATGTGGAAGTGGGGAGGTCTGAATGGGCGTTAATGGAGAACTGGAGAGAACCTCTGCTGAGAGGCATCGACTCCGCAACCATCCTCGACTTCACAGAGAGCTGCGGTCCTCGCCAGTCCTTAAACAAAAACAGCGATGCTGTCGACTACTTCAACATGCTCTTCCCGTACTCGCTCATGGAGCTCATCGCCAACGAGACCAACGCCAAGGCCAAGACTTGTCAGTTTCTTGGGCAGCGTGACCCGGACTGGGTCCCTGTCGCCGCTCACGAGATCAAGGGCTTCATAGGTCTCAGTATCCTCATGGGCCTTCAGAGCCTCCCAGAGCCTGCCAACTACTGGTCCTGGCAGCACTACGACAACTGCCACACCTTCTTCAGGGCCATGTCCATCAAGCGCTTCCAGCAGATCTCCAACAACATCTGGATGGGTAGTCTGCTCACCTCCATGGAGGAGGAGGAGGGGGAGGGCAGTGGCAGCGACAGGCTGCGTCTCTTCAGACCTATGCTGAGCATCCTTGGCGACTCCATGTGGGAAGCCTACCAACCCAACCGATGCCTGGCCATCGACCGGGCCCTGCTGCCCAGCCTGGAGACGGAGGCCGGCCAAGCCAAAGGGAACCCCAAGGCCCAACCAGGGGTGTGGCTGCTGTGTGACTCCAAGTCGGGCTACTGCCACCGACTGCTCATCCACATGGGGAGGGAGAAGGAGAAGGAGCTGGGGTTCAGTGTAGTTCCCCCCTTAGTTAAGGGACTCCAGCAGAAACACCACCAGCTCTTCCTGGGTAGCTCACTGGCCTCTGCCCCTCTCATGCAGAAGCTCTTGGACAAGGGCATTTACGCCTCCAGCTCCTTTCCTCCACCAAGCCCCATCCTCCCCAGGGAGCTGTGGGAGCAGGGTCAGCTGGAGAAGCCTGGGGACTTCCTGCAGAGGCAGTTGGGTCCCCTGCTGGCCACCCGCTGGAAAGACACCAAGGAGATGGGCTGCCTGTCCACCAACGCCGGGCCGGGGCAGCCAGACACAGTGTGGAGGAAGTCTCAAACCAAAGTGGGTGAACTCAGCCCCATCGAGCGGCCCTTAGCCTTCCGACTTCTGCAAGAGAATATGCGAGGAGTGGACATCTGCAAACAGCTGCTTGCCTGCAACCCTCTAGGAGGGCTGCCACTAGACAAGCACTGGCGCAGTCTCTTCTGGTTCCTGGTCAACCTGAGCATAGTCAATGCCTTCATAGTGCTGCGGGAGAGCCGCAAAGAGAACCCACCATCATGGGTGCAGGGCGGACTCTTTACCCAGGCAAACTTTCGCAAGCGCTTAGGGCACCAGCTAGCCAAGTGTGCAGAGAGACAAGCACGCATCCACTCTGAGAATAAGGAGGGACTAGCGAGTGTGCGAGAGGTTGCCCTGCAAGGCAATCCAAATAAACTAAGGCACAGATTGGTTAAACTCACCGCCAAGACCAAGAGATGCAAGAATTGCAATCTGAAGAACCTGCGCCATGAGAGCGTGTTTGGATGCATCGTTTGCAAAGCCAACCTGTGCAAGCAGCCCAGCTGCTTCTGGGAGTATCATGGCTTCTCACCCCACCACTCAGGTCAATCATTTATTTGATGCTTTGTAGATGCACACACAATAATATCATCTCTTGTGATACCAAAACACATACAGTATATAATCAGTCCCAAGACTAGCTTCATATCTATGAGTATACAAGCGTCAAAAACATTGTCTGTGACTGCTTGACAGGGAAACTGTGAAGGTGAAGGATGATATTAATAATACATTATGATAGGGAAAACAAAGTCTACGTAGTTCAACCTGAAACAGAAATGTTTATGTTGTAACACTTACATTTAGCTGCGTGCTCTTTCTCTTCTAATCTAAATCTCTTATCCTCTTTTTTTTTTTTGACAGGCTCCCCTAATGTTGGATTCATCATGGAGAACATGAGGTACTTTACGAGACACTCCAGCCATTTCACCCTGGTTTCACAAGATTTACTCCCCCAAAAATATTGTGATTAATTGAGATGTTTTATCTGTCATGCCTCAAATACCACTCCTCTTTATTTCCTGCTTTGTCTTTCTGCAGAAACAACACTGGGGCAGACCGCTTTGACGACAGCAGCGAGTGGGGTCCCTTAGGGCCAGAGAGTGACCTGGACGAGGCAATGGCCCCAGTGGAGGACATGGGCTCAGACACAGACAATGAAGAAATGGAGGTTGAAGGTCTTGGCAAGGATGTTGATGAAATTGTTCATGAACGGGAGTCTAAACAGCAGCCTGCCACATCTGATCCTTCCCTCACCCCTCCGACAGTACGCCTGGTGGTAAAAGAACGAGAGGACACCCTCTCTGTGCGTTTGCTGAGGATAGTGCTGTTCGCTCTGTGCTGCGGGGAACGTCAAGCCGCCAAGCAGCTATCCACCCAGTCCAATCTCATCCGGGCCTGGCTGAAGGATAAGGAGAAGCAGCTGGAGCGTGATGGCCGGGGACCTGGCAGGGGAGAGGCGGTGGAGCGCATGGTGGAGTGGGTCATGGCCCAGCGAGAGCAGCAGCTGCCGCTCAACGAGAAGAACCTTTTTCAGAGGGCTTCTGAGATCCACAGCCAGGACGGTCACAGCAGCGCCTTCCGCATCTCTTACGACTGGGCTGTGAGCTTCATGCTGCAGCATAGCCTTGGCTGGCAGGCTGTTGGGCGGACTGCCACGGTCAGCTGCCGCTTGCCACGCTCCATGGAGGACAACGCTAACTCCTTCACCAAGTTTACCCGCAAGCACATCCAGGCCCACAATCTGCCCCACACAGGCATAGCTGCCATGGACGAGCTGTCTGTCTTTGTAGACATTGAGGCGCTTGCGGATCCAGCCAAAGTGGACAAAGAAGAGGCTCTCCAGCTGGTGGGAACCAGGGAACCTCTGGTTACCATCTATCTGTCAGCGCTGGCCGATGGCACCATGCTACGCACCCTGGTCCTAATCAAGGGGCAGCTCCCCAAGATGCAGGGCACAGGCCTCCCCAACTCTGTCCTGCTGGAGGCCAAGGTAGAGGGATTCACCAGGGACGAGGAGTTGGCGCTGTGGGAGTCTCAGGTGTGGCGCCAACACATGCTGGACCAGAACAGGAGTACCAAAGGCATGCTGATCCTGGACGGCCACCGTGGACACGTGTCTAAGGACTTCCTGACCACCCTTGGTGCCACTGGCACCCTGCCGGCCGTGGTCCCCGCTGGCTGCACCTGCCGCCTCCAGCCGCTGGAGATGTGCCTGCGGCCCGTGCTGCAGAGTTTCTTGCTGGCCCGCTGGGCCCGGCTGGCTGCCGAGGGTGGGGCAGCAGGGGCCACACACAAAGACCTAGTGCAGCTGCTAGTGGCCTGGCTAGTGGAGGCCTTGTCCTACCTAGAGGAACAGCCTGATCTGCTGCGACAGTCCTTCCACCTTACTGACTTGGTCCCTGGGCAGCGGGACCAGGAAATGATCAAGACTCTGGCAGAGACCCAGTCAGAGCTGATGAGTACTCTCAGAGAGGCCCTGCTAGGTCCTGAGGTTCTGGAGCCAGAGTCACCAGCAGAGCTCGAGCAGGAAGACAGCAGGGGTACAGAGGACATGAAGGCTGGAGAAGAGAGGGTAGATGAGGAGCAAGAGGCTGGAGAAGAGAGGGTAGATAAGGAGCAAGAGGTTAAAGAAGGTAAGGTAGCTGAAGAGCAGGAAAGTGAAGAAGGAACTTTAGATGAGAATCACAAGGCAGCTATAGAAATGGACACAACAAAGGATAACATCTTGGAAAAGGGAGAAGAAGAGATGGAGCCGCTGTCAGAGAGCCAGGAGACGGGAGGGTCCCATGAGGAGGTCTCCCCCTCTTAGTCCTTCCCTTTCCAAACTCTGAGTTGAATACTGCTCTTCGGTCCTACTCAAGAACATCTGCCGTGTTGCCTTAGGCCACACAGCCTGTGGGTCTTCCCTGCAAATGGCCACAGAAGATTACAGTGCATACTGTTAAAGTACAATTGGTCAACCTTTTAACCTTTTTTTATGTCATCAGTGTGGGGAAACTGAGTGGGGATCCCTTGTTGGACTTGACAGGTTCTATGTTTTGCTTTAATGAACACTATGACGCACAACAGACTGGATCCAAACTCCATCAACCGTAAGGCATGTTCTTGTGGTGGTAGAAATAAATTCTAAACAGATCATCAACTGAACACAAAACATTTAAAGGTGCTATACTGTACATTAATGCATTCTTAATTCAGTTTGAGAATATTTACTATGCATTGTTTAGTCTTTTCTAAAAGTGCAATGCCTTTTTGACAGATTGGTGTTGGTTTACAAATTTTCCCACAACTTTTGCTTCCTTAACCCTTATTGCACTCAAATGACTTTACATACATTCTTTCCTTACCTTGAAAGTAGACGAATCTATGGGCTAGAGAGACTCAGCCATATTGCTAGAAGGCTAGTGATGACTAGGCCTACAGCTATATAGAGTATTCTATTTATCTTAAGGACTTATAAACAAATGTGATTTGGGTGAACTACCACGTTCTCTTGCCTGTGTCTGTCAATAGATTGTAGTGCTGAGGAAGGATGGACAAGCTTGAGAAATGGTGGGAATGTTGAATTCCTTATGGAGTTACATAATATCTAATGCATTTTGCAGATGTCCAATATGTTCTTTAACAATTATCTGAACTGTACCTCATTTGTCACAGTCATGGACACACAGAGATTAAATTAAATTCATCATTTCTTTTCTGATTTGTCTTTGGTCTGCTCAATACTTCCAAAGAGACATGGGGGATATTGGAATCGTGACAACCTCAGTCCTGAAGATTGTGAATCTCTTGTATGAAAAACATTTTCTACACAATCTGGGATATTTCCTGCAGCTCATTGGCCATTTTGATTAATGACATAGCCTACGCTTACAATTCTTGATAAAATAATACTTAAATGTTTTATGGGTTTGTACAATTATCTACTATCATATCATACGGCCTAATTCAAAATATAAGGTTGTAATACTCTACTGTTTATGTTTTTGATGTCATTTGAGTCTGTAATGTATATCTTAAAAATATGATTAAAAAAGCAGAGTCAATCTTATGGACTAAGTCCTTACATTCATAGCTGCGTCTCATTTGAAATAGTTTTTTTGTTGTCTGGACTGAAACACACTATTGTTAAAACTCCAGATTGTGGCTTTAACCTCACATATCGAGTTATGTTATGAGTTATGCAAGAGATGACCCCTTGACACAGTTTAAGTAGGAAGGTAGCACGAGTTTAATAGACCGTATATCTAGTCAGTATGGACCATAGGAAATAAACTGTAAAACAACACTTTAAACTGCATATTTATTTTATAGTGCACTGAATGCAGAACATGTCACCTTGCTTTGAGCCAGAAACGTGTCAGATAAATGTTATGTTGCCATCAAAGCACTTGACGAAACCGGTTGTAGAAAGTCTTATCAAACTATAACGGAGGGCAGGACAATCTCGCTGAGGTATCTATCTCTTCGTTCATATATTAATGAATGAGTTCGTTTGGCATCGCCCTGTTTCCCGGTTGGGCGGGGTTTACGCATTTTAGATCAATCTATTGTCCATTGGTCGCAAAACGGAATCTCCACCACCGGGGCACCGGGCCATGCAAAACGAAATGCACTCAATACTTATTTCTACGTGCAACGTTATGCTGGCTAAAACACTCCCCTTTTTTCCCATCAAGCCGTTTACCCTACAAAACCTGCACCAGGCATTGCTCCACCTCATACCAGCTGAAAGAAACTGTAGAAAGCGCGGATCCCTGTGGATACCTTGGACGAATAAAGTCTGCGAGATGGGTTTGTCTAATCTTCTTGCTTCTTCACTCATTTTCTTAACTTTTAGTAAATCTGTCAAAAAACGTTGAAATGGCTAGTGACAAAGTGAATGATTGAACGTGGACTAGAACATAATGCTAACCACTCCCACAATGTCAACTTTTATTTAACGTAATTGAACCTAGAGCTGAATGTGTTATTGCATAATATAAATGCATATTTAAGTAAGACAACCAATGAAATATGTCAAACGAAAATGAGTGTGAGTAATAGAGCAGGTACGTGCGGCAGTTCTTGTTGAAAATATGTGAATCCAAATGCCATTGCTGATTAGTCAGTTATTTTAACCGACATTTATGTATACAAATGTGTGTGTGTGTGTGTGTGTGTGTGTGTGTGTGTGTGTATATATATATATATATATGGCACTATTGCCTTACGAATGCAAAGGGACTGGATGAAATGGAAGTTACAGCGACATTTCAATTAGATTTAATGATGTAATGTTTCCCTTAATAAGCTGCTTGCTATGTTTTTACTATAGGATACTTTGTCTTTCACACACCACTTTGAATTAATGAATGAGTTAAATTGTTTTCAGCATGGACCTAAACACCTGGTCACACAATTGCATAGGTTTGGTGGTTTAAATAGTAGTGGTTCATAGTACCCCTGGTTGGGAAACACTGGTTTAAATGATGCAGCCACTAGACTGCCTGCTTCACATTGTGTAAATAGCCTATGTGTTTGAATGGGGTCCTGTTTATTCTCATGTGCTG
The DNA here is from genome assembly GCF_029448725.1 of Salvelinus fontinalis. Lineage (NCBI taxonomy): Eukaryota > Metazoa > Chordata > Actinopteri > Salmoniformes > Salmonidae > Salvelinus > Salvelinus fontinalis. The sequence continues at coordinate 8,847,926 of NC_074670.1, forward strand.
TGACACTAAACTGGGGGTTTGGGGTTAAGTGTAAAAGGTATCTTGCTCTAGTACTTGTTGCCTTGTTCATCTTAAATGATCCACTTTATCATGATGCTTCAGCAGAACAACTGAAACAACTTTCTATGCATTATTAAATTTTAATTTCTACAATTAAATAAATGTCATTTTGACAGTTAGACTGTAGCCTATTTTCATAACAGAATTTGGTTGATCCAACAATGATGCAAGATGCCCATCCACATTTCTTTGGACCTGCAACAGTCAACCCCATTAAATGAACGTAAGCTGCACTTGTGGGCTTGTATATCTTAGAAGGAATTGTGTTGTGAAATGTTGGACTGGAGACTAGTTTCCTGGAAGATTGCTTGATATCTGTTGTGGTTTCCACATGTTTCTTTTCACTATTGTTTCTTAGCTGCAACAATGGTTTAGGCAGAAACCATTGTTTGCCATATGGAAGGAAAAAGGCACATTTTCGATCATGACAAGCAATTGTTTATTCCAAGTAAAGACAGCACTAAATTATGGCAGGATTTGGTACAATGTCAAAGACAACCAGCACTCTGGATCAGTTTAAGTTCCACAGATATACGTAGACATGATGCCATTATCTCACTTTGCTTTAGCAACAGTAGCCTTACCATTCATGCTAATGAAGCTTATTTGAGATCTATACAGTCTCTGAACCATTGTTGTCTAGACCCAGTCACCATAGGAGTTTAGGACCCTGAGATGGGCTTTAACCATTGTTGTTCTGTAAATCAAGGTTACTGACCCAACCCTGTCAGTCTCTTGTGAATTGATGTCTGCACTGTTGACAAGTGGATTGCTATTATTCTGTAAATCAAGACATAAGTCCAAATTGGCATAGCCTAAACCACTTCTGATTACCATGAATGTGGTGGCTGTGATTAGGGAGCAGGAACTCAGTGGGGTGTTGGCACCATAGTGGGAATGCCAATTTGTCTTTTTAATATATTTTTTGTTGTCAAATCTTACACACATAATTGGCCTAAAAATAGTTAACACTGTTAATCTGTAAATATCTGTACGACCTTGATATAGAATGTTATGATTCTGATGTATTAATGAACAGAATCTGCACACTGATATACTCTCAACAGTGCTACGTTTATTTATTTTGACCCTATGGTCAAACACTGGCTGGGTAAATAAACAGTGCAATTTTGGGACCATGTTGTGCAGATTTTAATAGTTCTATAACATTGCATTACAGATTTGTACAGTAAAAGTGCATTTACCTACGATTCTGATGGCTGCCAGTAACCTTGGGAAAGGAAGACAAAGTGAACAAGTGAATGTGTCCTTTCACACACTCATTCTGCAACAGTTTTACAACAAAACATGTCTCTCTCCACGACTTACCTGTGATGAAACTTCTAGGTCATTTTAAACATATGCCTAACAGCTGTATGATGAATGTATATATGACTTATAGGTGTGAACGTTTTTGTGGTTGTTACCTGCCATAGATGTCCAGCAGTTATAGGAAACACAGACTGCTGTGTGTGGCAGTAAAGTTATTTTGAGCACTCTATGAAAAGGACATTCGCTGTTTGCTTGTGTTTTTCCAGCAACTAAATGCACAGGCTGTGGACCTGGCTACAAAAGTCCGCTGGATGCCATGAAGGGTGAGTGTCGTTTTCTGGGGAACACAAGCTTAGCTCACCCCATGTGTTTTTAGGAGGGATTGACATTAAGGTCTAAAGGGCACTTGCCCATCAGACAAGTCGGGACTATTTATTAAATAAAAAAAAATAAAAAATAAACTTTTTGGTTGCATAAATGTTGTTTACACGCACAAATGCCATATTGTCTGTATTTTACTTAAACATTGGGAGGAACCAGACATCAGTTTTAGGCTACTGGAATTATTTGTGGTTCGATTCTTTGCGCTTTGTTTGGTTATATTCAGTAAAACAAAAAAACTCCTCCCCTGATGGGAAAACCACAAAGCAGGCTCAACTTACCCGACTGGTCAGTTGACTAGGAAATAGTGCAACCCTTAATAGCAATCCCTCTTTGGGATTTGCGGTTGTCATGGTCTTTGTTCTTGTGGTCAAGGAGGAGTGAATGACGGTAGTTTCTCCTGAAACGGGGATCTTGTTTTTGAAGGTCCACGTGAGGAGATTGTGTACCTGCCCTGCATTTATCGCAACACTGGCATCCAGAAGCCAGACTACCTTGCCACTGTCGACGTGGACCCCAAGTCTCCTACTTATTGTCAGGTATTGCTGATCTATATCAAACAACCACTGCCTTGCTTTTCACACCGGTCTTCATTAGTCACAGTGGTCGGTAGTTTAAATACTGGAGAGATGACAGTTTTATACATGATGATCTTTGAACTTGTGGATTAAAGAGTGACCTGGTAATGTCTGCGCCTACAGGTCATCCACAGACTGCCCATGCCCAACCTGAATGACGAGCTACACCACTCTGGTTGGAACGCCTGCAGCAGCTGTTTTGGTGACTCATCCAAGAAGCGCAACCGACTTATCCTGCCCTCGCTCATCTCCTCCCGGGTCTACATAGTGGACACTGGGACAGACCCCCGCGCTCCACAGATGCACAAGGTAAAGGGTCACCCTTCTACAGCAGGTGATGGGTTATAGTGATACTACTGTGACCATGTTGCACAGCTAAGGTTATGCAACTTTATTTTTTCCTTCAGAACCTCAACAAATGAAACAGACACATCAAATCCAGTCAACAACCACACAATGTCATACAGACACATCAAATCCAGTCAACAACCACACAATGTCATACAGACACATCAAATCCAGTCAACAACCACACAATGTCATACAGACACATCATATCCAGGCAACAACCACACAATGTCATACAAGGAGCTCCAGCACACGACGAATCAAAAACAGACAATTGAATGTACAGATTTGGTCAAGCTTCGTACCCATCTCTCACCAACAGCCCGTAGCCATCTTCTCCAACATGCTTCCCATGCAGGTTGTAATCTAAAACAAAGGATTGCTTCCTCACAGATTGTGGAGCCCACCGATATCTTCTGGAAGACGGGTCTGGCCAACCCCCACACCACACACTGCCTGGGCAGTGGCCAGATTATGATCAGCAGCTTGGGAGATCCATCTGGCAATGGCAAAGGTAGGAGGAGACGACACGCTGCAGTAGGGGGACACAGTGTGTTCTGGGTGAAAGAAGGCAGACAACACCTGATGCTTCTCTCCTTGTCCTCAGCCTCATACAATGTATGAGACCTAGAAACACTTTACATCATACAGATAAGGATGAATAAAACACGCCTATATTTAAGCAATAAGGCCTGGTGGGGGGTGGTATATGGCCAATATAACACGGCTAAGGGCTATTTGTAGTCATGACGCAACGCAGAGTGCCTGGATACAGCCCTTAGCCGCGGTATATTGGCCATATACCAAAAACCCCTGAGGTGCCAAATTGCTGTTATAAACTCGTTGCATACGTAATTAGAACAATACAAATACATTTTGTCATAACCGTGGTATACGGTCTGATATACCACAGCTTTCAGCCAGTCAGCATTTAGGAATGGAACCACCCAGTTTATAGTAAGGGACTAAGAAGGCTCTACAATCTACAATGGTAAAGAATACTGGGCGGGGCAAGGGAGTGTGTCATTTAGACGAGTTAATATTCATTTGGATTAGATGACTGATGCAGGATTTGTTTCTCTCAGGTGGGTTCATCTTGCTGGATGGTAAAACGTTTGAGGTGGTTGGTAACTGGGAGCTGCCTGGTGAGGCGGCACCTTTTGGTTATGACTTCTGGTACCAGCCCCGACACAACGTCATGATGAGCACCGAATGGGGAGCGCCCAAAGCCCTCGCCTACGGTTTCAACCCGGAACATGTCAAAGAAGGTGTGTAAATCGAGGTGATACGTGTGTTTGTATTACACTTGTTGAGTAGAGAGAACAATGTTTCAATGCTGCTGTTGTGTCTGCAGGTCTCTATGGATCGAAGATCCACGTGTGGGACTGGACCACTCACAAGCGGCTACAGTCCCTGGACCTGGGGGAGGAGGGCGCCATTCCTCTGGAGATCCGCTTCCTCCACGATCCCGCCGCCACGGAGGGCTACGTCGGCTGTGCGCTCCAAGGAACCGTCTTCCGTTTCTACAGGACCCCAGTGAGCAACACATTCATACATAGGAAAAAATAGAATAACATGTCTGATCTCTCTTGTTTTTGTTTTTGGCTGAGTGTCTTCTAAAATGGTACTGTCTCAACAGAAAGGAGACTGGGCTGCTGAGAAGGTTATCCACGTCCCCAGTAAGAAAGTGGAGGGATGGACTTTGCCAGTGATGCCAAGTGAGTGTGTGTGTGTGGGAAAATGTTGATGGGAGTACTGCAGATTAGGGATATATTTAACATTTGTAATTGGGTGTAGCTACCCGTTCCATAATCAAATGGAAATACCAAATTAAATGGGTTTTCCTGAATTTGATGGATGCTGTGTGATCTGTTCATCTCAGGTCTGATCACAGATATTCTGATCTCCCTGGATGACCGCTTCCTATACTTCAGTAACTGGCTGCATGGAGACATACGACAGTATGACATCACAAACAGGAGGAACCCACGTCTGGCTGGCCAGGTGAGATCACAAGTTTACAACATGGCTGATTTTAATTATTTTAAACCCACCAAAAATGTTTCATCTTACAGGCAATGGTCTTGGACAGAGAGGTATTAAACATGACAAGTGGATACTTAAATGAATCATCTTCATCAGTCTGCCTATGTGATGCGTACCTGTGTTAGGGTCAAGCAAGTGGCCTCCTACATTTACATTTTGGTCATCTAGCAGACGCTCTTATCCAGAGCGACTTACAGTCAGTTCATTCAACTTAAGGTAGCTAGTTAGGACAGTCTCCTGAAATGGTTAAAGTTGTCCACTGACTGTTCACGTCTCCCTGTGTATTCAGCTCTTCTTGGGAGGGAGCATCCTAAACGATGGCCCTGTCAAAGTACTGGAGGACCCAGAGAATCAGAGCCAACCACCCCCACGCACAATCAAGGTGTGTAAGAATAACAATCTATGCCCAAACTCACGCTTCACACACACACTGGCAGAATGTCTGCAGTAGGTGTTTAGGTTGCGTTTGTAAGGCGCAGACAACGACTTGTGTGTACATGTGATCCACACCAGGGGAAGAGGATCCCAGGGAGCCCCCAGATGTTGCAGCTCAGTCTGGATGGGAAGAGACTGTACGTCACCACCTCTCTCTACAGTGGCTGGGACAAGCAGTTCTACCCGGAAATGATCAAGTGAGGACCTGTTCATCTGTCTTAGATTTTTCTATTACTCAGTGGTGTGAAGTACTTTAGTAGATAAATATGCTTAAGTATCAAAAGACTATTAAAACCAAATACTACTTCAGTAAAAGTGTTTTTCTGGGTGACCTTTTACTTGAGTCATTTTCTATGATGGTATCTTTACTTTTACTCATGTAGTACAATTTTCCACCACTTTAGGTACTTGTGGTCAATGCACACATGTCAGGGACAGGTTTCAGTTGTAAGCTATCAGAACGTGGATTTGTATGCTATCGCTCTTAAGTGTTATTCAATATCATGGGCTGCTTCAAGATCTTTTGAACACAAATAGCTGGAAACACTATCAAATGGAATACCTGACTCTCTTATTTGCCCTTGTCTGTTTCTCTCTTTGCTCTAGGGAGGGTTCTGTTATGATGCAGATTGACGTGAACACAGCCAACGGTGGCCTCAAGGTGAACGAGAACTTCCTGGTCGACTTTGGTAAAGAGCCCAATGGCCCGGCCTTGGCCCACGAGCTACGATACCCTGGGGGAGACTGCACCTCTGACATCTGGCTGTAAAGTTACGCAGGAGGCCCCAGTTTTCCCCCTCTCATTCCCACCATACTTTACATAGAGTTCATGTAACTCATATTGGTTGGGAACGGGTGGGGAAGGAGGCATACTCTCGATCCTCATGCTCGATAATGCTGCCTATTCATTCCATGCTGCTTTGCTTTAAATGCATAATTGTGCCTTATGTCATTGTCTCATCTATGGACCCAATGTTATTATCTGTTCTTCGTTACTGCCAATGCCAGTGGTGAAACTGAGGTTTAAAAAAATAAAATAAATCTAACATATGGAATTCATAGACTAACATCTGTTGGTGACGTATAGCCTACTGTTTTAAGAATATGAAGACTTCCAAATTTTTCATCATTCCTTAATGGCCTGAGTGTATGTGTTCAGCAGGGTTGAATGAATCTGTATGTCTGGACTATTTACTCTTAATTTAATAGTAAAATAGATGGGTGTTGTGAAACATGTTGTTTTACAGAGTTAGCCTGTAGTAAATTAGGGATAAATGACTTGCTCAAATGCACATCAACAGATTTTTCACCTTGTCGGCGCAGGTCTTCAAACCAGCAGCCTTTCAGTTACTGGCCCAATGCTCTAGCTACCAATTCTGCTACATTATTAATGGTTTGCATAATTATTATATAGTTCATTTGATTTAAATACTCATTGCACTATATTATTCATACTGGTTTATAGAATGATGATGATGATAATTTATCACTAAGTCTCATAGCTATGGTTCATTACACTACATGTCTGGAATTACCTTGAAGCATGACCCTTCAGCAAATCTATCAAGTGATATCAAAAGCTTTCTCAAGCTCGGGTGAGTCAGTTACACTCGATAATATTTGGGCCAGTGGGTATCACTGCAATGATTTATTTTAAAGGACTTAACATTTTGGCATTACTGGTTTGCATTGAAAATAACTTCAATTAACTTTTGATGGTGGCCAAGTTGTGAACTGGAACAAAGATCCTTTGGCTGGCTGGATTTAGTGGCTAGTGAGCCTTACAATTTATACTTGCTCAACAGCGCCTGCTACAGCCCAGATCAGACGCAGGTGACCTATTAACTTTTCTCAATTTTACTCCAGGCATGATTTGGTCAGCTACTTTCCTACATCCCTAAACGGAATCAAGCCATACTTCTTTCAGATCCAATGATGTGGTTAATTAACATCAGAAGTGAGAATTTTTTTTGGTCAGATAATGCAAATAGATCATTGCTATCAGCACGGCAATCCTATTTTCATGCCAGGCTGGGCTGTATGTGTGTGACAGAGTGGAAATTCTAGAGGGAGGCAAACTCCACACGAACACACCCAAGAAGCACCATGGTCTGTGGCAACAGGACTTCTAGGTCTCAGGAGAGCAGTAGTGATGCACCGCTACATCCGCATCGGCCAGGCAGAGCACAACTGTGATCCAAGTCAAAGCCCTGTGACAAAGTGGGGAAATTAAGCATACTATTGATCCATAAAAGGCATATCTGTGGCAACAGTACGTCTACATTTCTGGAAGCTTCCAGCGAGGCACTTAGCCATCCTCTATGACAAATTTAAAAAATCTCGAAGCTTCCAGCGGTGCACTTAGCCATCCGCTATGACACATTTCTACATCTCTGGAAGCTTCCAGCGAGGCACTTAGCCATCCGCTTGGACACATTTCTACATCTCTGGAAGCTTCCAGCGAGGCACTTAGCCATCCGCTATGACACATTTCTACATCTCTAGAAGCTTCCAGCAAGGCACTTAGACATCCTCTATGACACATTTCTACATCTCTGGAAGCTTCCAGCGAGGCACTTAGCCATCCGCTATGACACATTTCTACATCTCTAGAAGCTTCCAGCGAGGCACTTAGCCATCCTCTAGGACACATTTCTACATCTCTGGAAGCTTCCAGCGAGGCACTTAGCCATCCGCTATGACACATTTCTACATCTCTAGAAGCTTCCAGCGAGGCACTTAGCCATCCTCTATGACACATTTCTACATCTCTGGAAGCTTCCAGCGAGGCACTTAGCCATCCTCTATGACACATTTCTACATCTCTGGAAGCTTCCAGCAAGGCACTTAGCCATCCGCTATGACACATTTCTACATCTCTAGAAGCTTCCAGCGAGGCACTTAGCCATCCTCTATGACACATTTCTACATCTCTGGAAGCTTCCAGCGAGGCACTTAGCCATCCTCTATGACACATTTCTACATCTCTGGAAGCTTCCAGCGAGGCACTTAGCCATCCGCTATGACACATTTCTACATCTCTGGAAGCTTCCAGCGAGGCACTTAGCCATCCTCTATGACACATTTCTACATCTCTAGAAGCTTCCAGCGAGGCACTTAGCCATCCTCTATGACACATTAAACAAGTGTAAAGTAATGAAAGGTATTTTATCAATACACTGGTAAAGGATAGGCCTATGTCAGTGGAGGCTGCTGAGGGGAGGACTGGTCATAATAATGCCTGGAATGGAGATAATGGAAACCATTTGTTTGATGTTGATACCTTTTCACCCATTATTTTCCAGCCATTACCATATGCCTGTCCTCCCCAATGAAGGTGTCACCAACCTCCTGTGGTCTATGTATAATAGACTGGTAGCATAGTGTACCCTACTCTACCCTATTACGCACTTTTGGATGTAGCAAAAAATTTACACGTTCTTCATTCAGCAATTTTCCATGTTTTACAGCAATATTAATAACACTTATTGTGGAGTAGTTTGTCATAATGCACAAATATATTTTACACAGGCACTAAGCAGGCAGCCCTAGTCTGTCTGTCACCTCTCCAAGAAGTTGTTCAGAGAACTCGGCACATTGAGGGACTGAACGTATTTTAAATGGAGCAGAGAAATTGGAGATGAAAAAAGCTTAAATAGCTAACCATCCAATACAATTTTAAGGTAGGAGTTATGTTTCTACTTGTTTATAGCACTCAACGAGTGGCGTGGCCTTCAAGACAACGAGGAGTTTGATACACAAGTTAGCTGGTGTAACGTTAGCTACTTATGTGCTAGCAAGCGAACAAGCTAACGTTAATCCCTCAGGTTTAGGTTAGCAGCTAGTTGGCTATTAACTTGGTTGCTAGCTATTAGATACAAGAACACCCGAGTAAAGAATTTGTCATAATGGTTAATTTAGCTACTATGATAAGACTGGTATTTCTTGTCACCATCGTTTAAGGAAGATGTGTTGCTAACGTTAGATAGTTAAATCTGACCAGGAATGAGAAGGAGGCGGCTATAGCTAAGTTATAGCTAACTTAACTAAAATAAATAGTTTACTAATTGTAGCTACCTAGCAAATAACGTTACACTCTGAGCTAGTCAGCAAGCTCGACAACTAGCTGGCTAGTGAACGGTTAACAAACTACTGTCCGTTTGTTAGTTAGCTAGCTAGTGTTTGATTTTCTACCTAACGTTAACTTATCTGAAGCGAGTTAGCCATCTCTATCTAACGTTAGCGTTCTAGTAAATGTTTTGCCAACGTTAGTTGCTAGCAAAGTTAATTGCAACTGCAACATATTTATAACGTTAACCACACGTGTCAAATGTTTGTATACCTATCTCCATGACACCCCCCACCACCCCTTGCCTAGACGGTGTTGGCTGGCTAGACACCTGTATGATTCTGTTTGGACGATTGGGATAACGGTGCTAGTTATGCGTATTTCCCTGCCTTTTCCCTGCTTCTTGAAACGGCTAATTCAACAACAACTTGCTGCAGCCAGCTAGCGAAGGGTTAATTCATATTCCATCTACTGAACACTGTATACAAACCTGACACTTATGTTCTACACCCACAAGCCTTTTCTGAGATACTAGCCCAATGAAGAAGTACTTTGCTCCACCACCCACACAGGTCCTATACAGCAGGACCAGTGTTATACTGCACCCATTCTTCTCAATGATCGAGGCCCTTAGCCCACATTGTTGATTCAACAATGTGAAAAATGTATTGGTTTCATCTTAGTAGTCTTGAAGTTTCTGGTAGATCCATGTTCACTGTGTTCCATGATGGATGGCTTGTGATGGGGTACTATTAACCACGTTGAAGATTGACACCTGATGGATAAGAGGTTTCAGAGAGACAACCCCCCCACTCCCTGCTTTGGGCCTGTAGTGCATGGCACTTGGTAGTGCTGCTGTGGTGCAAATCTGCTCAGTAGAATTAGCAGGTGTGTATGGCCATGCGCGTTACATGGCAGGGCCTGCCGGAACACAGTGACCTCAGTCAGGCGAACACGTTCATAGACGGACAGACAGATGGACAGTGACTCATAGAAAAGGTCATTGGCCTACATTCACAGACAGTATGTTAGTTGACTGATGGGAAGACGGACACAGATTGTCAGATCCATTTTACACACTGAGCACTTTGTTCCACTTAGTCCAAACCTGATTCCTGTTCAATGTAAATGCTATATGAAGAATCAAAGGAGCTATGGGCTGTGTTTTGCAGACTTGCGGCCTGTCTAGGGCTGTTGAGGTGACCATATTACCGCCACTCCAGCAGTCATGATTCATGACCGCAGTAGAATTCCATGTGACCGCTTAGTCACGGTAATCTCCGTTTATGCACTCTGGACATGCTTTGATGGTACCCAACTTGCTAACGACCATCAGGTCGCTAACGGCCTGGTATTCAGGGCTCTATTGTCCAACCACTCTAATATGGATGAAAATGCAGTCAAAAATCACATCAAGAACTTCTGAAAACAGTATAGTGCTTTTAAAACTCACCTCAATGGTGATTGACCAATTTGAAGAAAGAAGTTTAACAACAGGTTGAAACTGAGTGTAAAACATGGTCATTGTGGATGTTGTTTCAAAGACTAACACAACGAAATGGACAGTGCTTTCTAAGGTGATGATTAATTCGAAACACCCATTCACATATTGCAGCTTCTACATACCTATAGGCTTCTTTTATATGAGCCCAAGCACAAAACAAATGGAATTAAAATAATGATCGTGCCGTTATAAAATACATAACCTACCGCATATTACGCATGGCAGAAAAACGTAAAACAAACTGATTTAAGATGTCTTTGGTACATAAATGGTCTAGCCTATACTCCAAAATTAAATGAATTCTAGTAATGTCCTTTCAGTGTGGGCTTTATTATTATGCATACTGGATGGACTGATTACCTTATGCTATGCTCCCAACATTTCTATCCATGAGTCTGGGAGAGAACCTATAGGCCTAGGCCATGCTGTTGGTCCCTTGATTGTGCAGGGCGGCTTACAGAGTTAACCTACAATTATAGTGAATTTGTATTTTATTTTGAATAGCCTAGTAATAGGGCATGTTTTATATTTTAATAATGAATAGGCTGACACATTACCTTTAGCTACAGAATATCTCACCATTGTCTGTTTCCATCCCCTCCTCGCTCTCCTTCATTCCTTTCTCCAGCCCGCAGGGAGAGGGTCTGTCTGGCAACAGTTAAATAAAATAGGTTTAGTTGTAAAAACGTTACTATCAATGTTCATGAACAGATTTCACGTGGTTTCCCAAATGTAAGCACTGGGTAGCTGCAGGAACAGGGTTAGAGAGGCCATGGCATACAGAGTTTGGGCAGAATATCACCTGTAGCACAGCGGGAGGCTGCATGCTCTTTAAACAGTAGTTGATGTGGGGAGTGAAATAACCGGAGTAGCCTACCTGGCATGATTGAAGCATTTAATGCCAGGTAAGCGGCCTCCAAGTTGCTTTTTTCTTTTTTTTCTCGACTTTCTCAAATCATCCATAGCCTATAGTCACATCGTGCAGCCCATATATGTTTTGATTTCTAAGACATTCTAAGGTTTGTACCATTCACAGCTCAAGTTGCTAAATAACTCTAAATCTAATGTATAGGACTTGTTTCAAATGTTCACTTTTATGCTCAACACAGCCACTTCATTTGCACACTCACTCCGCAATGGGGAAAAATATAATTTCTATTTTATTCAGTTTATTTCAATTATATTCTTCATACTATAAAATCATATCAAATAATGTCACGGGACATATAAGAATACATTTTCTGCTAAATGAACAAGCCTACAGCCTAAGGCATGGCGCATAGCCAGATAACATGTTCTTCTGAAATACATTTTCTTCAGACCTGCCTAAAATACATAATGGATTCATTGTGATTGTGTATATTAAATAGATTTATAAAAATAAAAAAAAGTTTTATGTAGATGTTTCAAACGCTTTTATGCGGCTTGTATGCGTGGAGGCAGTCTTTTGCATGACAATAACCTGCTGACAAAATGTCATGACCTCCACAAACCAAGGCCTGTCACACGTTGAGGGCCCAAAAAATGATGATGAATCCTCTTTCTGTTTCCTATTCTCTCTCACACGACCACCCCCACCCTTTCTCCCCCTCGTCATCATCCTCTCCTCCCCACCTCTCTCTCGCTCTCGCTCTCTCTGTGGCCCCAGTGGGAGTGCGGCCGTGATGGGTGACACGGAGCTGGGTCTGTCTGCTGTACAGCCAGAGGAACTAGAACCGCAGAGCCCCTCCACAGCCTCCTCCTCTCTGTCCATCTCCTCCTCTCCCTCCTTCTCTGTGCCCTCCTCCCCTTCCTCTGGATCCTACCACCATCAGCAGACCACCAGTCCCAGCCCCACTCACAGCGATGGTCCAGCCGCCTCCAGCCCACCCCTGGATGTCATCTCGGAGGGCGTGGGCGAGCTGACCCTGGTCATCGACCCCGAGGTGGCCAAGATGGCCTGCCAGGAGGTGCTGCAGAAGGTGAAGTTCCTCAAAGGCGAAAGTGAGGGGTCAGGTTCTGGGTCTGATGGTGGCAATAGCACAGACCAAACACTGTTCAACGGGACTGTACATACAGAGCCTATCAAGCCCCCAAAAATCCCCGGGGAGGAGGACTCTGAGGCACTGCCGCCAGGCTCGGTGAAAAGCGCGCGGCGGCGCCAGCGCCACAACCCCTCCAAGCAGTCGTGGCTGCTGCGGCTGTTTGAGTCCAAACTCTTCGACGTGTCAATGGCCATCTCCTATCTACACAACTCCAAGGAGCCGGGTGTGCAGGCCTACATCGGCAACCGTCTGTTCAGCTTCGGCCACGAGGAGGTGGACTTCTACCTGCCGCAGCTGCTCAACATGTACATCCACATGGACGAGGACGTGGGAGACGCCATCAAGCCCTACGTGGTGCGTATGTTACCTCCATGAACTACCTCCGTGGCTAGCTACTCATCAGAGTTAGAAATGTATCCTCTTTAAAGCTCCTTTCACATCAAATCATTTTTTTCCACCACAGGTGCACCGCTGCCGTCAGAGTATCTCCTTCTCGCTGCAGTGCGCCTGGCTGCTGGGCGCATACTCCTCCGACATGCACATCTCCACACAGCGACACTCGCGCGGCACCAAGCTACGCAAACTAATTTTCTCCGACGAACTCAAACCAGCTGCGGTCCGTGCCCGCCAGCCACTAAAGTTGGCCCCTTTCTGCCCACTTCCGACCGCTACGCCATCCCTGCACGGGCACGGCTTGGGCGGAGAGCACGGTCTGTCGCCTACTAAGCGCACGCATCAGCGCTCCAAGTCCGATGCCACGGTCAGCATCAGCCTGAGCAGCAACCTGAAGAGGACAGCGAGCAACCCCAAGGTGGAGAGCAATCAGGACGAGGTGTGTACTGGGACTATATACATGTTTTTGTTTTCCACTAAGTCAGTTTGTTTTTCTGTGTCTTGGCAGGTATCTCACAAAGTGGGATAGCTAACTTTGGAAGCAACTGCTTGGTGTCCAACGGGGGGGGGCATTATACAAGAACAGAAAGAGGTTCACAGTCCAGCACTCTTAATCTGTAGCTGTTATCCCCAGTTGTCTGAAAAATAGGCCCGAAGATGACATGCTATTGGGGTTTGGGGTCAATAGAATGCACATATTCCAGACAGAGCAGGGAATAATACTTCCTCTTCTGTCTCTGTATAGAAAGTGTCATGGTTACATATCCACAGAGACTCACGTGGTCCCATGTATCTCAGTTGGTAGAGCATGGCCAGAGTTATGGGCTCTGTTCCCATGTGGGACCATGTAGCTCAGTTGGTAGAGCATGGTCAGGGTTATGGGTTCTGTTCCCACGTGGGACCATGTAGCTCAGTTGGTAGAGCATGGCCAGGGTTATGGGTTCTGTTCCCACGTGGGACCATGTAGCTCAGTTGGTAGAGCATGGCCAGGGTTATGGGTTCTGTTCCCACGTGGGACCATGTATCTCAGTTGGTAGAGCATGGCCAGGGTTATGGGTTCCGTTCCCATGTGGGACCATGTAGCTCAGTTGGTAGAGCATGGTCAGGGTTATGGGTTCTGTTCCCACGTGGGACCATGTAGCTCAGTTGGTAGAGCATGGCCAGGGTTATGGGTTCTGTTCCCACGTGGGACCATGTAGCTCAGTTGGTAGAGCATGGCCAGGGTTATGGGTTCCGTTCCCATGTGGGACCATGTAGCTCAGTTGGTAGAGCATGGTCAGGGTTATGGGTTCTGTTCCCACGTGGGACCATGTAGCTCAGTTGGTAGAGCATGGCCAGGGTTATGGGTTCCGTTCCCATGTGGGACCATGTAGCTCAGTTGGTAGAGCATGGCCAGGGTTATGGGTTCTGTTCCCACGTGGGACCATGTTGCTCAGTTGGTAGAGCATGGTCAGGGTTATGGGTTCTGTTCCCACGTGGGACCATGTATCTCAGTTGGTAGAGCATGGTCAGGGTTATGGGTTCTGTTCCCATGTGGGACCATGTAGCTCAGTTGGTAGAGCATGGTCAGGGTTATGGGTTCTGTTCCCACGTGGGACCATGTATCTCAGTTGGTAGAGCATGGTCAGGGTTATGGGTTCTGTTCCCATGTGGGACCATGTAGCTCAGTTGGTAGAGCATGGCCAGGGTTATGGGTTCTGTTCCCACGTGGGACCATGTATCTCAGTTGGTAGAGCATGGTCAGGGTTATGGGTTCTGTTCCCATGTGGGACCATGTATCTCAGTTGGTAGAGCATGGCCAGGGTTATGGGTTCTGTTCCCACGTGGGACCATGTATCTCAGTTGGTAGAGCATGGCCAGGGTTATGGGTTCCGTTCCCATGTGGGACCATGTATCTCAGTTGGTAGAGCATGGTCAGGGTTATGGGTTCCGTTCCCACGTCGGACCAGTACGAATAAAGTATAAAAATGTATGCACTCACTACTGTAAGTTGCTCTGGATAAGAGCGTCTGCTAAATGGCTCAAATGTAAAAATGTTGAAGAGGAGACCTTTGGCCAATTAAGCTCTGTATGTGTGTGTCCGTGCGTGCATGTGTATACGTGACTACCACACCAAACTTAATCAGCAGTTCAGTTTCAAGCTCAGTGATTTCCCTCGGGTCACTTCCTCCTTTCTCTCTTAGCTCCCTCTTCGATTTACGGTGGCATCATGACACGCTGACAATGTTATACAAACATGGAGATAGTGTTACTGTAGGGTCCACAGTGCTTCTAGAAACACCATGCCCAGAGGTCTCTATTGAGGTCTTGTGATATCTTGGAGAAACTAGTTCGCTATGGCGCCTGACCATGTTGCAACATCATCAGTACTCGGCTATTAACCTGGTAGCTATTGGATACAAAAACACAAGAGTAAAGAATTTGTCATAATGGTTAATTTAGCTACAAGACCGGTAGTTCTTGTCGTCATCGTTGAAGGAAGATGTGTAGCTAATGTTTACATGCACACAATAGTACAATTATTGTAAATAATCAGATCAATATAGTAGTTTGATTTAAACATTTACATGCTTCGCAAGAAGAACGATTCCCCTAATAATCCAGTTTACATGGACACATCTAAAACCAGGCTGCCTGATGGGACTTTGATCAATGCAGAAAATCACCAGTCAAAATAAACGTTTGTGAACCATATTTGAGTCTGAGTTTGGACATATAAAGTTTGAATGTGAAAACAATTTCTAAGATGCATACTTTCAGTTTTTCTGAACTCACTTCACTGGCGCTAAAGGAGGAAGCTTGCGCTGCTCGTACTAGCATATGTGCAGATCAGTAACACTGCTACAACTCTGATTAAGGCCTTTACATGTCCTAGTCATTTGAAAGATTGCTCAGAAAACCAGCTGTTTTAATTGGTGTATGCTTACTTTGATTATGACTGTACGCCGATTTGAGATAAGCAGAGTAATGTGTTTACATGACTGCTGCCGTGCTTGGCCTACTGCCATAATCAGTTTACTATCTAATTATTAGTGTGCATGTAAAGGTACTCAGTGATTCAGTCATCACTACTACAGGGTGCTCAGGGACTGTCCCTGAAATGACAGAGCTGTCATTATGTAAAAGCTAGTGCCCTCTCCTGATATGGGCTATAATCTAGGATTAGGCAGTCTGGGTCTGTTATCAAACATTTGAACACTTTTTCGTTGTTTAGTTAGTTGTTGGATACACAATTGAACATTGGGGTACAAATCTCTTCATGAGTCACTGATTCACCAGTTCAGTTCCTTTAGTCATCAATGAGTCATTGACACAACTTCCTTATCATTGTTCTTATAGAGGTACCCAAAACACAACCTCCCCACTCTCTTATTGAGACCACTATAGAGACATACTGCCCTATTATGGCGTGGATAATACAGTGGCGCCAGGTCAGAATCAATTCCAGGCCAAGTCAGGAAGGGAATTTAAATATACTGTTATGTGATGGGCCAACTTCATGTCATCGTGCAGCACAAAATGCTGTGTCAGTCTCACGTGACCTTCTGCAAAGGCTGGTAAAACACATGGTGTGAACGAAGACTGCTATTGCACCATCACTGTTGTTAAGCTGGGTGGAAAGTTCAAGATGTCTAGTGATTGTGTGGAACCTTCAGAAAATATTCACACCCTTTGACTTGTTCCACATTTTGTTGTGTTACAAGAATTTGCCACAAAACTAATGCTTTGTATTCAGGACATGAGGTTCATTTCTTTGCAACATTTTTTGTAGTTTTACTTTAGTGCCTTATTGCAAACAGGTTGCATGTTTTGGAATATTTTTTAATTCTGTACATGCTTCTTTTCACTCTGTTATTTAGGTTAGTATTGTGGAGTAACTATGTTTTTGATCCGTCCTCAGTTCTCTCCTATCACAGCCATTAAACTCTGTTTTAAAGTCACCATTGGCCTCATGGTGAAATCCCTGAGCCGTTTCCTTCCTTTCCGGCAATTGAGTTAGGAAGGACGCCTGTATCTTTGTAGTGACTGGGTGTATTGATACACCATCCAACTTGTAATTAATAACTTCACTATGCTCAAAGGAATAGTCAATGTCTGCTTTTCAATTGTTTTGTACCTATCTACCAATGGGTGTCTTTGCGAGGCGTTGAAAAACCTCCCTGGTCTTTTGTGGTTGAATCTGTGTTTGAAATGCACTGTTCGACTGAGTGACCTTCCAGATAATTGTATGTGTGGGGTACAGAGATGAGGTAGTCATTCAGAAATCATGTTAAACACTATTATTGCACACAGAGCAACGTATTATGTGACTTGTTCAGCACATTTTTACTCCTGAATTGATTTAGGCTTGCCATAACATAGGGATTGAATATTCGACCTATTGACTCAAGTAATTTCAGCTCTTAATTTTTCATTAATTTGTACACATTTCTAAAAACACAATTCCACTTTGACATTATGAGGTATTGTGTGTAGGCTAGTGACCCAAAATAATTAAAAATTCAGGCTGAAATACAACAAAATGTGGAAAAAGTCAAGGGGTGTGAATACTTTCTGAAGGCCCTGTATCTAGTTTGGACTATTCCCACCATCATTCCTCCTCCCCCTGATTAATGTGTAGTGAGGCACTGTCTGTTGTGAGTAACCATTCATAAACACTGGATGTCACTAGACTTTCATAATGGAAGCTTTTCTCTGCTCATCTCTCTCAATGTTTTCCTTGTCCTTGCTTCCCCATGCTCTATAGACATAGTTCTCACGTCTCTATTCTGTTCCCCATGCTCTGTGACCTTTATCACGTGAGGGTGTTAGTAGTAGTTCACCCAGATAACCGGGATCATTGTAGAGCTGCAGATTTGTTGTCACTCCTCACGACAAGACCCTGGAATACACAGGCACACAATGCAGTCTCTTCCCATTCACTGGGGGCATACAGTCTGATACTACCTAATTATGATTCTCGTTGCTGGTAAAATAATAATAAAGTAATATTCTTATCTTTCCCTCCACCCCCCTTTCCTTTCCTTACTTTGTACTTTAACCTCTGACATTTCCCAGGATCTGAGCTCCAGCTCTGAAAGTCTTGATTGTTAGACTAAGACTGGTACAGTAAGTTAACGGCCTCCATCACCACAGACTTCTGTGGTGAATTCTGGGATGATGGCTGCCTGTCTCCATTGGCAGCCGGGTTGTAGACTACTCTCTGTATGTGAAGTGAGGAGTCGTAAGCATGTATCTCAATATGTAACTTTGGGCTCCAGAGCTAAATAGCCCTCAGGGTTCAGGTCAGGGGTCAGGTTGGTGTGTGAGCTAGCTGCTCTGAGAGACGCCGCCTGTGTAGTGGGGGAAACGCACACAGTCATTGTTTTTTGGGGTCATATTTCAGTTGTGTATCTATGGTTGTTACAGGTGCAGATTGTGATACATGCTTATAAACCTCCACTCTATTGGTTTAATTTTCTATTTTTCCTGTTTTAGAATAAAATATGTTTGTATGTGACGTTTTGGGGCTTGTGTAAACTTGGACTTCTTTAAACCACTGCTGCAATAATTTAGCCTCAAATTAATGATTTTCTAATGGTTTCAAGTTCTGGTCTTTCATGTTTCCACTAGTCTTATCTTCTGACATTTGTGTCAAGTTGGTTGCTAAAGTGTTTCAGCTTTTTAAAAGGCTATTTTGAGACTACAGGCGATTATACACATTTGCTCACTTGAATCAGCTGCAATAATGGGGCTTGACTTCTGAATCATTTCAAACTGACTTGACACAAATGGACCAGCGGCTCATGGCTGTACATCTAAGTTGCTGTTGTAATTTGATAAGGGTGTGGTGCTCTGATGTCCCTACTCTGGAGGTCAACACAAGAAGGTGTGTTGTTGTAGAGAGTATTTGGTTCCAACACAACACTGAACTATTCTTACAAAACACTATTCCTCCAAAGGTCATTATGTTCATCTTATTTACTCTTGCCATGTTTCCTCCTCCTCTGTAGCCGGCGCGTCTGGCACCCCAGAGAGAGTTCATCAAGTCCCTGATGGGCATTGGGAAGCGGCTGGCCACGCTGCCCACTAAGGAGCAGAAGACGTCCCGGCTCATCTCGGAGCTGTCGCTGCTCAACCACAAGCTTCCCGCCCGCGTCTGGCTGCCCACCGCCGCCTTCCACCACCACGTGGTGCGCGTCCCTCACACACAGGCTGTGGTGCTCAACTCCAAAGACAAGGTGGGGGGGAGATCACACACACACAGTGTAGAATGAGACGACGCACCAACACAAACATGTAAACAATCACCTCTACCTCGTCAGGCGCCGTACCTCATCTATGTGGAGGTTCTGGAGTGTGAGGACTTTGAGACGTCCAACGTTCCGGTGCGGATCTCCGAGACGAGGATCCGCAGCACGCGCTCAGTGGAGAACCTTCCGGACTGCGGCATCACGGCGGATCAGCGAGCCGGGGGCTTCTCAACGGTTCACAACTACGATGAGGATAACGAAGCCTGGTCTGTGGACGACATCGGGGATCTGCAGGTGGAGGTAGGGGTCAGGAGCCCACCTACCCTTATCAGGTAGTGAAGGAGTGTGGGCTGTGGACTCACCCTCTCCCCTGCTCTTTCCCTCTCCTCTGTTATCCCAGCTCCCAGAGTTCCACACCAACAGCTGTGACAACATCTCCCAGTTCTCAGTGGACAGCATCACCAGCCTGGACAGCAAGGAGCCCATCTTCATCGCTGCTGGAGACATCAGGTACAGAGGAATAGCTGGGAGAGCGCTAGCTTTGGGTGGTGTAATGTAGTCTTTCAAACTGTGATGTATATGATGCTTCTTCATTGGGTGGTATAATGTAGTCTTTCAAACTGTGATGTATATAAAGCTTCTTCACTGGGTGGTATAATGTAATCTTTCAAACTGTGATGTATATGATGCTTCTTCATTGGGTGGTATAATGTAGTCTTTCAAACTGTGATGTATATAAAGCTTCTTCACTGGGTGGTATAATGTAATCTTTCAAACTGTGATGTATATGATGCTTCTTCATTGGGTGGTATAATGTAATCTTTCAAACTGTGATGTATATGATGCTTCTTCATTGGGTGGTATAATGTAGTCTTTCAAACTGTGATGTATATGATGCTTCTTCATTGGGTGGTATAATGTAGTCTTTCAAACTGTGATGTATATGATGCTTCTTCATTGGGTGGTATAATGTAGTCTTTCAAACTGTGATGTATATGAAGCTTCTTCAGTAGTGATGGTGAATGTGTGCGTTTCCCCCACTACACAGGCGGCGTCTCTCAGAGCAGCTAGCTCACACACCAACCACATTCAAGCGGGACCCAGAGGACCCTTCAGCAGTGGCCCTCAAGGAGCCGTGGCAGGAGAAGGTTCAGTGCGTACTCAATCCCCACAGTGGACCGTGGAGGCGTGGCATGCCTTGATGGTAACCTCAAGACTAGAGTAAAGGTTTGAGCTTTGCTAATTGTATGTGCCTGTACTTGTTGTGTTGTTCTGAACAGGCGGATAAGGGAGGGCTCCCCATATGGACACATCCCTACCTGGAGGTTGTTGTCAGTCATCGTCAAGTGTGGCGACGACCTTCGGCAAGAGCTCCTGGCCTCTCAAGTGCTGCAGCAGCTCCAGGTCATTCTGAATGGACTCTCTCTAGCTCCACATACACAGCAAAGATGAACCTCTCTTTCCACATATCCACACCCAGCATTTACACGACAGTATAATCTCCTGTATATACTTTATCTGGACTAATTATGTAGCGCTCTCTCCCCTCCCCCAGATCATCTGGGAACAGGAGCGTGTGCCTATCCGGATCAAACCCTATAAGATCCTGGTGATCTCCTCTGACAGCGGCATGATTGAACCCATAGTCAACGCAGTGTCCATGCACCAGGTGAGTGGGCTCAGAAAGGCTCCAACAAAATCACATGCAAAAACAAACATTACTATTAGTAGTATTTAGCATTACTACCTTTCCCCCCCAGCCAGCTAGATCAATACCTTTTCTCCCAGATATTAGGCTTCTAGCGGCACACGGCAGGTAGCCTAGTGGCTAGGGCGTTAGAGCATTGGGCCAGTAACTGAAAGGTCACTAGTTCTAATCCCCAAGCCAAAAAATCTCTTGATGTGCCCATGAGCAAGGCACTTAACCCTAATTGCTACTGGGTCACCGTTGATAATGCCCTGACCATGACCCCACTATCCGAGAGTGTCTCAGGGGGAGTTGGGATATGTAAAATAAAATATTTCCAATTCACACATGTATATAATACACACTTGTACATGTGTGAAACAGGGCAAATATAAGCACCCACCAAATGATTATTAAATACGTCCTGCAAACTTCAAAGAGTTGGTCTGATGGGATCCGCCCCGTGCTATGTCATGACTGGACCACCTATTAAGATGTGCCTTTTGTTAAGTATAAAAGGTGTTACATGATCTGAAAGGGAGACTGGAGTGGGACTTTAAATGTTAAAGTTCTCTGATATCCCTCCGCCAGGTGAAGAAACAGAGCCAGATGCCTCTGCTGGACTACTTCCTGCAGGAACACGGTACCCACACCACCGAGGCCTTCCTCACGGCCCAGCGCAACTTTGTCCAGAGCTGTGCAGGCTACTGTCTCATCTGCTACCTGCTGCAGGTCAAAGACAGGTCAGACACACACACTACTTCTTCTCATTCACTCCTCTATCCTCTTTCTCTCTCTCATCACTTACATTCTGTTCTCATCTCTCCTCCCTGTCATCTCTCTCTCATCACCTACATTCTGTTCTCATCTCTCCTCCCTGTCATCTCTCTCTCTCATCACTTACATTTTGTTCTCATCTCTCCTCCCTGTCGTCTCTCTCCAGACACAATGGCAACATCCTGTTGGACGCTGAGGGCCACATCATCCACATAGACTTTGGCTTCATTCTGTCCAGTTCGCCCCGCAACCTTGGCTTCGAGACCTCTGCTTTCAAGCTCACCAACGAGTTTGTAGACGTGAGTTAATTGACAGGAACTCTAATGCGACGTTCTTATTTAGATTTGCACTCTGTTGAACCAGGAGTAAAGCAGACGTTCTTATTTAGATTTGCACTCTGTTGAACCAGGAGTAAAGCAGAGGTTTGAAACACTTTGCCATCTTCAACAAAGCTAATTGACTAATACAACACTGTTTCTTGTTACTGTCTCTCTCTAGGTGATGGGAGGTCTGGATGGAGACATGTGTAATGACTAGAAGATACTCTGTCTCTCTCTCTAGGTGATGGAGACATGTGTAATGACTAGAAGATACTCTGTCTCTCTCTCTAGGTGATGGAGACATGTGTAATGACTAGAAGATACTCTGTCTCTCTCTCTAGGTGATGGAGACATGTGTAATGACTAGAAGATACTCTGTTTCTCTCTCTAGGTGATGGAGACGTGTTTAATGACTAGAAGATACTCTGTTTCTCTCTCTAGGTGATGGAGACATGTGTAATGACTAGAAGATACTCTGTTTCTCTCTCTAGATGATGGAGACATGTTTAATGACTAGAAGATACTCTGTTTCTCTCTCTAGGTGATGGAGACATGTGTAATGACTAGAAGATACTCTGTCTCTCTCTCTAGGTGATGGAGACATGTGTAATGACTAGAAGATACTCTGTCTCTCTCTCTAGGTGATGGGAGGTCTGGATGGAGACATGTTTAATTACTATAAGATGCTCATGCTGCAGGGCCTGATAGCAGCACGTAAACACATGGACAAAGTCATCCAGATAGTGGAGATCATGCAGCAAGGTAATTACTCTTCATTATTACCTTGTCCTAACCCACAACATGTCTCTCTTGTCCTAGTCTGTATAGTAGTCATGTTTGCTTTAGTTAGTCCTGTAAAGTAGCTTTAACTTTAAGGAAAGTGCTTTATCGAGAAGTGCACTTGGTCGTTATAAGTACCAAACTGTACTACACTCTACTTCATCAGTGTCCCTCTCTTCTCCCTACCAGGCTCCCAGCTGCCCTGCTTCCACGGCTCCAGCACCATCCGGACCCTGAAGGAGCGTTTCCACATGAGCCTGACGGAGGAACAGCTGCAGGTCCTGGTGGAGCAGATGGTGGACGGATCCATGCGCTCCATCACCACCAAGCTCTATGACGGTTTCCAGTACCTCACCAACGGCATCATGTGAACGTGCGTGTGTACAGGACGCGTGTATGGAAAGGATACATGAGTGTATGTTTCTAAATGTGCAGTGGACATACATGGACTGGAGAGGCCGCACCACGGGCAGAGACCACTCCCCCTACTAGTCCCCATACCTCTACAGACAGAATACATTCATAGTTTATAGTTGTGTTTCTAACACCACCTCAACCTTTCCATTGATGTCTTTCCTCACAGGATTTAGACAGATTGGAGAGGTTTCAGCTGTGGTTTTCCTCTTTTCCTGCATCTTTATTCATCTCTTTGTCTGTTTTACCCCCTTATATCTTTCAATGTGCTTTGTTTTCTCCAATAGGAATGTGTTCTGTTTCTCCCTCTCTTTGCAGTATGTAATGGTACAGTTTCCCTGTGCCTCAGATATACATGACACTCACCAGCCCTTTAAATCAATCTGTCTCACCCCAGTGTGTGATGGTGTTCAGTCTCCATATTTACCATCTCATTCCAAACTCTCTATTATAGTGGCTTTCTCTACACTTTCTCAGTCATGGATTGAACACTTAGTGAAATGCTTAGGAAGCAGCTCTGTTTCCATAGTCTTTGGACTGCCATACTCATGACTGTTCTTGGTTGTTGAGGAGTGACATTGTTTGCTAGATGCACATAGTTCCCTCAAAATATGATCCGACAATAGTGGGTTGGAATGAGGTAGCTCCACGCTACCGATGTATCTTCTATCAACCTAATTTCTTCTGTAAGCTTTTGTGCATCACTTTGTATGAAGGGACATGACTCAACTGTGAAGACTTGTATTTCTGCCTGGTATAATTTTGGAGGAAGAAGAAGAGCCTACTGCTGTCTGTATTGAGCCACAAGAAACTGGTACTTGTGGGAATGGTCTGAATAGACAAAAGGAGAGCAAAGCAGTTTTACAAGAACACCAGTGTGACTGAAGTACCTCAGAAGAACCCAGTATTTCACAAAAGCAGCAAAGGCTTTGAACATTGAGGAAAATAGTAAATTCACAAATGGTTGGCTTAAAGTGTTACTTCAACATTTCTAATTCAGAATACTTTTGGATCGAGGTTGATAAAGATAGGGTCTATGCACTGTATGGCTGATTTCTTGTGTTTTAGGGCAGGATAGAGATACAAAACCTGTTCTCTGTTTCATCATAACCGTTTTATGTCCATCCACCACTCAACATTCATCTCAATAGAAGATGGATTTTCACCCCTGTTCCAGACGTCAATGTGTAAGGGCAAACCAATTACAAGCTAGAATCCTAATTAACTTTATTTCTCCCAATAGTTTTTCTACTACCTTAGTGTTTTGTCAAACCTTTTTATTTCTTTATGAACTGTTATTTAATGGACCAGCTGTTATGATCACGTGACCTCCCTTAACTTGTACATTTTTCTTTGTAATAAATTAAATTTGTCTGTCAGGCTGTTGAAAATGACATTTACACTTGTCTGGATATTTCAATACGTTACTATCTACTACAACTACTACTTTACACCATTGTCCTTGGGTGATTGGCTTTAAAAAACACCATAATGCCATCTGCAGAGGTATTCCCTTACCTGTCCACACTTGCCGCTATTAAGCAAATGTTTAAATTACTTACAAACTGACCACACCTCCTTAGAAGAAGTCCGGCTAGGCTATTCAATCAACGTTGAAGCACCGGGTGAAAGTTTTTACATTGATAGAAAACAGCATATAATACCGACAATTAAATGAATCCTCTTTAGATTCATAAGTATGATACTACGTTTGAGTTTCACCTGAGCTCGTGACACTCCTTGCTTAGCTCCTCAAGCTTTCCGTGTAAGGTGGATTTCTCAATTTTCTCAATCAGGAAGTAATATCAAGTTAAAATGGTAAGTAACCTATACTTTTTCTCAATCACCAACTACACACCGAAATTAATTTAAACATCATTAATCGAATGTTTAGCCCACTCGTCAAGTTCTTCCGACTCGAGAATATTTCCTTGAGCCAACAAGTCCGGTTGCCTAGTGTTTGTGATACAGAAACCTGGTGGATGACGAGGATTGTAGACAAATATCCTTGGATGCCTGACCGGAGCTTGAAAAGGCGCTGTCTGTTCTTTGATTCATAAATCACTAACTTTAAACAACTGGCACTGTTGGATCCACACGATGCAAATATTAGTAAGTCTGCGCATTTTATTTTATTTTTTGCACAGACTTCCTTGTCGTGAACAGGTAGACAGTGTCTACATTTGATAAAATCAGTAGGCTATTGCCTGAAATGTCCCAGTACTCCTTGAACTTTTTTCCAATAACTGAAAAGTATGGACAGGTTTTCACCGTAGTGCTGCTTCCACCTGCCAAGTCATGATCAGTGGTGCTAGGTTATAGGAAAGGTGACAAGGAAAGCGGGCTATAGTATCTAATAACATTGGAATAGGCACAAAGTTTAGGCCTACCCACAGATGGAAACGCACGACTAGCCTGGGCATACACTTTTCCCAGGGGTCATTGCATGCACACCTAAATCACAGCCTAGGCATACCTGTAGTCTACTACACATAGCCACAGAGAGTAGGGGTGCTGCAGCACCCACTGAAAAATCTGAATAAAAAAGGGTTTCTTTATTTTTTATTCTCTCTCACAAAAGTGGACAGGTTTTCACCTTAGTGCTGCTTCTACCCGTCAAGTCATGATCAGTGGGCCTTTAATAATCCTGTATTAGTGGACCAATTAGAGGATGGAAAACATTGTTTTCTCTGCTGCCACCCTGTCTACCTCCACAAACAATACCCCCAACTCACAATTACTTCCCGTGGCTATGCTACTATAGTAAATGTTTTGCCTCTAAATGTTACTGCACTCAGCTAGCAAAATTGTTTCCCTGTCAAAGTGCAGGTGAAGCTGATTCAAATGAATCAACCAGGAACAACGTGTCTGGGCAGTGTTATCCCCATTGAACAGGCCCTAGGAGGGAAATGGAATGTAGACAAATCAGGATAGGAAGATTTGTGCTCCACGGGGGACAGACCCCTCTGTGATGTCATGCATACAAAATTATACCTATAACTTTGGGACTCAACATCGGGACTCTGTATTGGTTGGACACATTCAGGAGGACAACGTGACAGAATATTCTTCCTCTCCCGATGTCATTTTTATCAGTACTGATCAAGTTTGAGAAAAGGAGAACAAACCACTGCTGGTATTCACCCTGTGACCTGTTTGGTTCCTTGTTAAAAATTCCACAGACACATGACTGTTCTACGAGAACTGGACTGTCTGTTGCAATACCCAAACCATCTGTCTGTCATGGTGATTCATGACTGATAAATCACAAGGTATTTCTCTCGTGGCATTGCCTCTTCTTGCCCATCTGACCATCACAGAGTGAATGAAGAAACAACACAGCCTACACACTATATTGCTGCTTAGCCTTTCTGTTTCTTTTATATGCAGAGTTTCTCATTCAGCACTTTGTATAATGTGATGTGTGTTTGACAATTACTTACACCACTGAATTGACAAGTATATTTCAATCATAAACGTTTGTCTCTTGGTAGGCCGTCATTGTAATTAAGAATTTGTTATGAAGTGACTTGCCTAGTTAAATAAAGTTTAAATAAAATGATACTGTTCTGATTCATCCTGGCATGCACACAGCTATATTATGACAGTTATTACCTCACTAACTTGTGGTCAATATGGCAATATTCGAGGTGATTTTGGTTAGAGTGCGTACATTCACGTCAACGGTTGAGACATTTCTTTAGCTGTTTGAGGATGAACATAGTTCTCATCCTCTTTTGAAATAGAGGCTGCTGTAATTGTGTAATACATGTGTTATGGGCTTTTGTGGTGGGAACATCTTGATGGTTGTGGAGACTGTTTCTTTACTTTATGGTCATAACACTTACATTCAGCTTATTTGTGGCAGAAACAGTCAAACACGCACAGTCTAAAAAGTCTATTGATTGCTACTTTTATGTAATTTATTGTGTACAAAGTTGGTGACCACTGGTGTACACTGTGCGGCCATTACTATTTGCACCACACAAACCGTTGTACATTTACAGAATTCCACAATGCGATCTTGAAGAGCTCACAGCCTCTTGTGTAAAGTAGTTGGTATGTCAGATTCCGGCATATTCAGTTTTCCCTGCTACCAGCCCATCACTGATCTTTCCAACTCCCAATCCTCAGTCAGTTAATGAGGACATGTGAGTGTTCCTTAATGGGCTAGGAGAGGAGTTGAAACAGAAAGAGAGCCAATTTGAATTTGCACAGACTGGTTGCAATAAGTTTCTATCTCCCTCTCTTTCTTTCTCTGTCTCAGGGGAGTAAGGAACGCTACCACTGGCAGACCCAGAATGTTAAGATCAGCGGGGTGGACGACATGGTCCTGCTCTCCAAGATCAACGAGGATGCCATCACTGACAACCTCAAGAAGAGATACATGGACGACTACATCTTTGTATCCTTCAGCTTCAACTTAATAGTAGAACCAGGACACACACTGTTATATGTGGCAAATACACTGAGCTTTTGTAGATGTACACACACGCCCTATGGACCTACACACCTGTGTGATCACTTCAACCACATTAGCCTGTAATGAGATTAGCCTTAATAACATACTTTAAAAAGTGTAGAACAACATGGAAGGATAATATGTTTGTGTCTCAACCACCATATTTACAGTACACCACATGTAGCGTTAGGGACTAACAGTGTGATCACAGCTACAACTACACACGTCAATGTTGTTGTGTTCCCTGGCGGTGGTGTATTCTAGATGGATATTCAAGTTTTTCTTAACGTGTCTTCCTCAGACCTACATAGGGTCGGTGCTGATCTCTGTCAACCCCTTTAAACAGCTGCCCTACTTCACGGACAGAGAGGTGGAGCTCTACCAGGGAGCTGTGAGTAATATACACACAACTAATATACACCACTACTCTGCTGGCTGGCTGGCTGCACCTACCTACCAGTTTCAGGATTTGTTTGCATCCCTCGATCTAGACGGAGAAACTGTAGTGTATAAAATGCTGCTTATCAATAGGTGATGCAAAGTATGCCCTCCTATATTCCCACTATCATGAAAATGATCTGTTCAATGCCATTAAGTTGTCCATTGTTTACCTCACCTCATAATCACAGAGTTAATGAATAACCCCAAGGCTTCCTGTTTCTGTTACCTCCTTCATTTCTTTAGTTTCACTCGGGTCTGAGGGACCAGTAGACACTCGATTAACCACTTCTGTTACAAATATGTGAGAATGTATTCTACTGCAGAAGTTTTTGTGAATGCCTTTTTTTTTGTATCACTATTTATCTAAAGTCCTGTAAGTAAGAAGCTTCATCTATTGTGAATGCTGTTTACCGAGCTGGAATTAGTAATTTAGCAGGTGCTCTTATCCAGAGTGACTTACAGGAACAAATAGTGTTAAGTGCCTTGCTCAAGGGCACATTGACAGATTGTTCAGCTAGTCGGCATGGGGATTCCAACCAGCGACCTTTTGATTATTGGCCCAATGCTCTTAACCGCTAGGCTACCTGCTGTGGACACTGGAATAATGCTTTCTCCTCCTTCTCCAGGCCCAGTATGAGAACCCCCCTCACATTTACGCCCTGGCTGACAACATGTACCGCAACATGATGATCGACTGTGAGAACCAGTGTGTCATCATCAGGTCTGACCAATCATCTCACTCCTAGAGATCAAACTTTATACTTCTTGTAACCTGAACTGTCACATAAACCATGCATTCTGTCAATGGGATACCATCACAATGAGTTAGGGTGTTGCCCTGTTTCCCAAAGCTTTCCGTTGTCTTTGCAGTGGGGAGAGTGGAGCAGGAAAGACCGTAGCAGCTAAATACATAATGGGTTACATCTCCAAGGTGTCGGGCGGAGGTCCCAAGGTCCAGGTATAGGGGATACATTTGACTAATTCTCCCTTCCATTCTCTAATTTCTTCTTCTCAGACACATATTAGTGGGTTCATCTGTTCTCCTTTGTTCTTCTTCTTGACAGCACGTAAAAGACATCATCCTCCAATCCAACCCTCTCCTGGAGGCCTTTGGGAATGCCAAGACTGTGCGCAACAATAACTCTAGTCGCTTTGTGAGTAGAACCAGGAATCTGGGAATACCGATAGAATGGATAAGGAATTAGGGGTGCATTTCATTCCAAAATGTTTTGGCCTTCTGCCATTCACTCCCATTGACAGAGCTGATGGGACCAGATAGGTGAAAGCAATAGGGAGGATTCTAGGTGGAGCTTTGTTGTTGCATTCCTGGTTTAGGCCTTATCTGGACAAGGAACCTTAATCACTGTGTCTGTTTTTACCACAGGGGAAGTACTTTGAGATCCAGTTCAGCCGTGGAGGAGAGCCAGACGGAGGGAAGATCTCCAACTTCCTGTTGGAGAAGTCCAGGGTGGTGTCACAGAACCAGGGAGAGAGGAACTTCCACATCTACTACCAGGTGGGACAGAATAACAATAACTAATTATGGAGAGAATTCCATCACTTAATTAACCTTTGACCTAACGACCTCTGACCCTTAGCTCCTGGGGGGCGCCACTAAAGAGATGAGGGAGAACCTTGGTGTCACCACACCTGATTACTACCTCTACCTGAACCAGTCTGGCACCTACACCGTGGAGGATGTCAACGATAAGAAGGAATTCTCTGACACCATGGTGAGCTCTCTCTCTCTCTCTCTTTTCACATGTATAGAGAGGCAGTTTGTCTTCATTGTGTGTCTGTGTTTTAGGAGGCCATGTCAGTGGTGGGCCTGTCTGTAGATGATCAGGATATGGTGATGCAGATCGTAGCAGGCATCCTGCATCTGGGTAATATCGCCTTCAGAGAGGAGGGAAACTACGCTGTGGTGGAGAGTGAGGACTGTGAGTTACACACACATACACACACACAATCCCAAACCAACCCCTATCCTATACCCTCTTTGCACTTGTGATCTCTCTCGCTGTCCTATATCACTTCCCCATCTCCATGTTCCGGCAGTCCTGGCGTTCCCGACCTACCTGTTGGGAATCTCCCAGGAGGGTCTGAAAAACAAGCTGACCAGCCGGATCATGGACAGCAAGTGGGGAGGCAAGACGGAGAGCATCGCTGTCACCCTGAACACAGAGCAGGCCTCCTTCACACGGGACGCCCTCTCCAAAGCCCTCTACTCACGCCTGTTTGACTTTCTTGTGGATGTAAGTCTCCATTTAATTTCAGAAGGAACCTGTCAGTGAGGTTCCTTTTATCCTCATCAATTTGCTCACCTATATTTTGACTAATTAAATAGCAGAGGGAACATTTAACAGCAAAGCATGGCCAAACATGTTCACAATTACTACAAAGAGTCATCCCTCTTATCGGAACATGTATTGGACTTGCTGTCTGAATTCTAGTCCAGTTGTTTGTCTTTTGACTGCTGGTATGGGAGCCACACAAGACAGAACACGTCTAGAGATGGGAGCAGTAGGGAGGCAGCACAGCTCACACATGTTCTGTCTTGTTGTCTCACAGGTTTACTGCAGTACTGTTGCTACGACCATGACACTTTATTTTATTATATCATGTATCATGAAAATGTAGACTAGCAATTCAACTTGTTCATAGATTTATTTTTTCTCTCCACTCCCCCAGTCTGTCAACAAAGCCATACAGAAAGACCATGAGGAATTCAACATCGGGGTGCTGGACATCTATGGCTTTGAAATCTTCCAGGTGGGTATTTCTGTGCTGCCTCATACAGGAGTTGTCCCACTGCTACTGTTGGACTAGCCTTCATTTCTTTTGTCACTACATACATCATATTTCCACCTATAGGCTGTTAGACCACATATCATTTTGTTTAAGATTGCACACATATGTCCTGCACACCTAATTGCCACCTCCAGTTACGTTGAATTGTTACTGCTTTTTATTCATACAAAATGGTTAATGCTTCGTATGCTCTCTGTTGTGGAAATGACCACCAGGGACACCTGAAGTCAATCTTAAATGAGTTATTCTTTATTATCATCAAGCTGGAGAGGTTCCAACAAACAAATGCACCAAGTATTAGTTCTGCCGTGGCAGTCCCGTTAGTTCTCTTATATACTGCTTACACAGACAAGTTATATTTGCATGATTTAGCTTATTCATTATTTATAATTCATTCATCATTAACTTTTGGTTCATGCTTGTGACCGACCAATACCTCACAAGGCTTCTTCTCTCCAAGCTGAAACCTTGAAACTGAGATTTTCTTTCCTTTCTCAAAACAAGGTTCTGGGCATACTGCCAAATTGCTTATACTGATAGTGAGGATTCCTCCCAGGCATGATCAATCAGTAACTTGCATCAACCCAGTCGAATTGGTTATTAGAAAAGCACATGCATAACATTTTCCTTCACATCTCTATTTAACACTAATAGAAAAACGGCTTTGAGCAGTTCTGCATCAACTTTGTGAATGAGAAACTGCAGCAGATTTTCATTGAGCTCACGTTAAAAGCTGAGCAGGTAAGTGATAACTCTACATTACTTGTTTCACTCTTTCGTCTTATGATACGTCTACATTACTTTGGCCTGTTTTCCCAGATACTGACGTTGTTTCTTGTAGGAGGAGTATGTGCAGGAAGGGATCAAGTGGACGCCAATCGAGTACTTTAACAACAAAATCGTGTGTGACCTCATTGAGTCAAAACTGGTGAGTGATCATATTCGGCCATTGCTGTAGTGCTGAAGTTGGGTGGCCATTTTGTCTGTAATTCAGGTGAACTAGTTACAGTACCAGTAGATGTTGTGTGTGTGTGTGGTACAGTTCTTGATATGCCCTGTTCTTATTACCCAGAACCCCCCAGGCATCATGAGTATCTTGGACGATGTGTGTGCCACCATGCATGCTAAGGGGGAGGGCGCAGACCAGACCCTGATCCAGAAGCTACA
The DNA here is from genome assembly GCF_029448725.1 of Salvelinus fontinalis. Taxonomy (NCBI): domain Eukaryota; kingdom Metazoa; phylum Chordata; class Actinopteri; order Salmoniformes; family Salmonidae; genus Salvelinus; species Salvelinus fontinalis. The sequence continues at coordinate 8,880,128 of NC_074670.1, forward strand.
AGCGGGAATCAGCTCCCATGAGCACTTCAACAGCTGGAATAAAGGCTTCATAGTGCACCACTACGCTGGCAAGGCACGGACACCATACAGTACAACACTATGGGCCTTTTAGAATGCATCCTCTTTACAACCTGAACCAACATTCCAAAGATTACAGCTCTTAGATTTCATTTGGTACATTGCCCCCTGGTGGGGGTTTGGAATAGATGGAGCCCACATATCCTAAATATCAGAATGTGTTAGAGGGATAATGCTGAAATGAAAGACTGATAGCTTGTCCTCTCTCTATCTGTCTCTCTCAGGTGTCCTATGACGTGAGTGGCTTCTGTGAGAGGAACAGAGATGTGCTCTTCAACGACATCATTGAGCTGATGCAGAGCAGTGAATTGTAAGTGTAGTGAGACGTGTTATAATAGGCATACTATATGATAATTCCATAGTCTGCCACTGACCAGCCGCTCTCTCTCTGTCTGTCTGTGTTTGGGCAGTGCCTTCATAAAAACCCTTTTCCCAGAAAACCTAGAGGCAGAGAAAAAGGGCCGTCCTACCACCGCCAGTAGCAAGATCAAGGTAAGGATCTGACACGGTTGTGTGCTACTATAATCTCTGTAGACCCAGAACAAAGTCTCACGTAATTGGTCAGCTGCTTGATTAAGTTCTGGGTCCATACGTGTGAAGAGAAGAGATGCTAGAACGAGGTGCGGAACTGGAACGTGGAGCGGAACCCTCTCTACGGGCCGAATGTCCCCTTCCGAAATTCGAAAGATGCTAACACCTGCGAAATCGTGATTTATCCAAATAAGCAGTGAGGAAAGACCCACACACTGTAACCACTGCTGCTCATTAGGCCACCAATCCCATTCCTTCCCCACAGATACTACCATACCAGTTATGTTGATGTAGATCTGTCCACTAAATAGTATTGTTGCTATGGAAACAGACATGCCAGTCCAATCTCAGATGAGTGACTCCCCCACCCCCCCTGTCTTCCATAACATCCAGGCCACGGGTCACTGAATGTGTTACTGTACAGGGATGTATTTTCTTCCATCAGTCTGTTTACTACTCTGAGCGCCTGGTCTGTGCTACCAAGCTGTGATTGAACCTCCATGTCCTTCAGAAACAAGCCAACAACCTGGTCCAGACCCTGATGAAGTGCACCCCCCACTACATCCGCTGTATCAAGCCCAACGAGACCAAGAAGCCTCGGGACTGGGAGGACACTCGGGCCAAACACCAGGTGGAGTACCTGGGCCTGCGGGAGAACATCCGTGTGCGCCGCGCTGGGTACGCATTCCGCCGAGCCTTCGCCAAGTTCCTGCACAGGTGAGCCCTAAGGTTATAGGGGTCAGGGGTCCAAGAGATGGATTTCCATGCTGGCTTCACAGATTTCAAACGTCAGTACAAATTTATTTGTTCGTGTTGTTTTAATCAGCGTTTGGCTTGATCGGAATAAATTCCACCCAATATTTTGTTTCCATTTATTTAAAAAATGTATGCAGGACTTGAGGACATTCTGCCAGTCCAGTAAAATGGCTTTGTGTGGTCCTACAGATACGCCATCCTGACCAGGGAGACATGGCCCCGGTGGACAGGGGAGGAGAGGAAGGGGGTTCTCCACCTCCTCCACTCTGTCAACATGGACCAGGACCAGTACCAGCTGGGAAAGACTAAGATCTTCATCAAGGCCCCCGAATCAGTACGTCTTTCTCTCGTTACCTAGACAACCTCCATACTGACACATAACAGTCTGGTTCTTGTGACAATAAAGATGATAATTTATAGAAGTATTGTGAAATATCTTTCTGTAGTTGTTCTTGCTGGAGGAGATGAGGGAAAGGAAATATAACGGATATGCTCGGGCCATCCAGAAGGCCTGGCGCAAACACATCGCCGTCCGCAAGTACGTCAAGATGAGAGAGGAAGGTAAGTCATTGGTTTTTCTCTGTGGGAATGAGCTTTTTGCCATGTACTGTCAGTACTGCATAATAGTGCACTATATCTACTGTATATGTTAAGCCCTGTATCATGTACTGTATCACACTGTGTCCTGTCAGTTCAGTACTGTATCACACTGTGTCCTGTCAGTTCAGTACTGTATCACACTGTGTCCTGTCAGTTCAGTACTGTATCACACTGTGTCCTGTCAGTTCAGTACTGTATCACACTGTGTCCTGTCAGTTCAGTACTGTATCACAC
>NC_074670.1:8885913-8893879 GCF_029448725.1 Salvelinus fontinalis
TGTGTCCTGTCAGTTCAGTACTGTATCACACTGTGTCCTGTCAGTTCAGTACTGTATCACACTGTGTCCTGTCAGTTCAGTACTGTATCACACTGTGTCCTGTCAGTTCAGTATTGTATCACACTGTGTCCTGTCAGTTCAGTACTGTATCCTGTCAGTTCAGTACTGTATCACAGTGTGTCGTGTCCTGTCAGTTCAGTACTGTATCACAGTGTGTCCTGTCAGTTCAGTACTGTATCACACTGTGTCCTGTCAGTTCAGTACTGTATCACACTGTGTCCTGTCAGTTCAGTACTGTATCACACTGTGTCCTGTCAGTTCAGTACTGTATCACACTGTGTCCTGTCAGTTCAGTACTGTATCACACTGTGTCCTGTCAGTTCAGTACTGTATCACACTGTGTCCTGTCAGTTCAGTACTGTATCACACTGTGTCCTGTCAGTTCAGTACTGTATCACACTGTGTCCTGTCAGTTCAGTACTGTATCACACTGTGTCCTGTCAGTTCAGTACTGTATCACACTGTGTCCTGTCAGTTCAGTACTGTATCACACTGTGTCCTGTCAGTTCAGTACTGTATCACACTGTGTCCTGTCAGTTCAGTACTGTATCACACTGTGTCCTGTCAGTTCAGTACTGTATCACACTGTGTCCTGTCAGTTCAGTACTGTATCACACTGTGTCCTGTCAGTTCAGTACTGTATCACACTGTGTCCTGTCAGTTCAGTACTGTATCACACTGTGTCCTGTCAGTTCAGTACTGTATCACACTGTGTCCTGTCAGTTCAGTACTGTATCACACTGTGTCCTGCGTCAGTTCAGTACTGTATCACACTGTGTCCTGTCAGTTCAGTACTGTATCACACTGTGTCCTGTCAGTTCAGTACTGTATCACACTGTGTCCTGTCAGTTCAGTACTGTATCACACTGTGTCCTGTCAGTTCAGTACTGTATCACACTGTGTCCTGTCAGTTCAGTACTGTATCACACTGTGTCCTGTCAGTTCAGTACTGTATCACACTGTGTCCTGTCAGTTCAGTACTGTATCACACTGTGTCCTGTCAGTTCAGTACTGTATCACACGTGTGTCCTGTCAGTTCAGTACTGTATCACACTGTGTCCTGTCAGTTCAGTACTGTATCACACGTGTGTCCTGTCAGTTCAGTACTGTATCACACTGTGTCCTGTCAGTTCAGTACTGTATCACACGTGTGTCCTGTCAGTTCAGTACTGTATCACACTGTGTCCTGTCAGTTCAGTACTGTATCACACTGTGTCCTGTCAGTTCAGTACTGTATCACACGTGTGTCCTGTCAGTTCAGTACTGTATCACACTGTGTCCTGTCAGTTCAGTACTGTATCACACTGTGTCCTGTCAGTTCAGTACTGTATCACACTGTGTCCTGTCAGTTCAGTACTGTATCACACTGTGTCCTGTCAGTTCAGTACTGTATCACACTGTGTCCTGTCAGTTCAGTACTGTATCACACTGTGTCCTGTCAGTTCAGTACTGTATCACACTGTGTCCTGTCAGTTCAGTACTGTATCACACTGTGTCCTGTCAGTTCAGTACTGTATCACACTGTGTCCTGTCAGTTCAGTACTGTATCACACTGTGTCCTGTCAGTTCAGTACTGTATCACACTGTGTCCTGTCAGTTCAGTACTGTATCACACTGTGTCCTGTCAGTTCAGTACTGTATCACACTGTGTCCTGTCAGTTCAGTACTGTATCACACTGTGTCCTGTCAGTTCAGTACTGTATCACACTGTGTCCTGTCAGTTCAGTACTGTATCACACTGTGTCCTGTCAGTTCAGTACTGTATCACACTGTGTCCTGTCAGTTCAGTACTGTATCACACTGTGTCCTGTCAGTTCAGTACTGTATCACACTGTGTCCTGTCAGTTCAGTACTGTATCACACTGTGTCCTGTCAGTTCAGTACTGTATCACACTGTGTCCTGTCAGTTCAGTACTGTATCACACTGTGTCCTGTCAGTTCAGTACTGTATCACACTGTGTCCTGTCGCAGTTCAGTACTGTATCACACTGTGTCCTGTCAGTTCAGTACTGTATCACACTGTGTCCTGTCAGTTCAGTACTGTATCACACTGTGTCCTGTCAGTTCAGTACTGTATCACACTGTGTCCTGTCAGTTCAGTACTGTATCACACTGTGTCCTGTCAGTTCAGTACTGTATCACACTGTGTCCTGTCAGTTCAGTACTGTATCACACTGTGTCCTGTCAGTTCAGTACTGTATCACACTGTGTCCTGTCGTCAGTTCAGTACTGTATCACACTGTGTCCTGTCAGTTCAGTACTGTATCACACTGTGTCCTGTCAGTTCAGTACTGTATCACACTGTGTCCTGTCAGTTCAGTACTGTATCACACTGTGTCCTGTCAGTTCAGTACTGTATCACACTGTGTCCTGTCAGTTCAGTACTGTATCACACTGTGTCCTGTCAGTTCAGTACTGTATCACACTGTGTCCTGTCAGTTCAGTACTGTATCACACTGTGTCCTGTCAGTTCAGTACTGTATCACACTGTGTCCTGTCAGTTCAGTACTGTATCACACTGTGTCCTGTCAGTTCAGTACTGTATCACACTGTGTCCTGTCAGTTCAGTACTGTATCACACTGTGTCCTGTCAGTTCAGTACTGTATCACACTGTGTCCTGTCAGTTCAGTACTGTATCACACTGTGTCCTGTCAGTTCAGTACTGTATCACACTGTGTCCTGTCAGTTCAGTACTGTATCACACTGTGTCCTGTCAGTTCAGTACTGTATCACACTGTGTCCTGTCAGTTCAGTACTGTATCACACTGTGTCCTGTCAGTTCAGTACTGTATCACACTGTGTCCTGTCAGTTCAGTACTGTATCACACTGTGTCCTGTCAGTTCAGTACTGTATCACACTGTGTCCTGTCAGTTCAGTACTGTATCACACTGTGTCCTGTCAGTTCAGTACTGTATCACACTGTGTCCTGTCAGTTCAGTACTGTATCACACTGTGTCCTGTCAGTTCAGTACTGTATCACACTGTGTCCTGTCAGTTCAGTACTGTATCACACTGTGTCCTGTCAGTTCAGTACTGTATCACACTGTGTCCTGTCAGTTCAGTACTGTATCACACTGTGTCCTGTCAGTTCAGTACTGTATCACACTGTGTCCTGTCAGTTCAGTACTGTATCACACTGTGTCCTGTCAGTTCAGTACTGTATCACACTGTGTCCTGTCAGTTCAGTACTGTATCACACTGTGTCCTGTCAGTTCAGTACTGTATCACACTGTGTCCTGTCAGTTCAGTACTGTATCACACTGTGTCCTGTCAGTTCAGTACTGTATCACACTGTGTCCTGTCAGTTCAGTACTGTATCACACTGTGTCCTGTCAGTTCAGTACTGTATCACACTGTGTCCTGTCAGTTCAGTACTGTATCACACTGTGTCCTGTCAGTTCAGTACTGTATCACACTGTGTCCTGTCAGTTCAGTACTGTATCACACTGTGTCCTGTCAGTTCAGTACTGTATCACACTGTGTCCTGTCAGTTCAGTACTGTATCACACTGTGTCCTGTCAGTTCAGTACTGTATCACACTGTGTCCTGTCAGTTCAGTACTGTATCACACTGTGTCCTGTCAGTTCAGTACTGTATCACACTGTGTCCTGTCAGTTCAGTACTGTATCACACTGTGTCCTGTCAGTTCAGTACTGTATCACACTGTGTCCTGTCAGTTCAGTACTGTATCACACTGTGTCCTGTCAGTTCAGTACTGTATCACACTGTGTCCTGTCAGTTCAGTACTGTATCACACTGTGTCCTGTCAGTTCAGTACTGTATCACACTGTGTCCTGTCAGTTCAGTACTGTATCACACTGTGTCCTGTCAGTTCAGTACTGTATCACACTGTGTCCTGTCAGTTCAGTACTGTATCACACTGTGTCCTGTCAGTTCAGTACTGTATCACACTGTGTCCTGTCAGTTCAGTACTGTATCACACTGTGTCGTCTGTCAGTTCAGTACTGTATCACACTGTGTCCTGTCAGTTCAGTACTGTATCACACTGTGTCCTGTCAGTTCAGTACTGTATCACACTGTGTCCTGTCAGTTCAGTACTGTATCACACTGTGTCCTGTCAGTTCAGTACTGTATCACACTGTGTCCTGTCAGTTCAGTACTGTATCACACTGTGTCCTGTCAGTTCAGTACTGTATCACACTGTGTCCTGTCAGTTCAGTACTGTATCACACTGTGTCGTGTCCTGTCAGTTCAGTACTGTATCACACTGTGTCCTGTCAGTTCAGTACTGTATCACACTGTGTCCTGTCAGTTCAGTACTGTATCACACTGTGTCCTGTCAGTTCAGTACTGTATCACACTGTGTCCTGTCAGTTCAGTACTGTATCACACTGTGTCCTGTCAGTTCAGTACTGTATCACACTGTGTCCTGTCAGTTCAGTACTGTATCACACTGTGTCCTGTCAGTTCAGTACTGTATCACACTGTGTCCTGTCAGTTCAGTACTGTATCACACTGTGTCGTCCTGTCAGTTCAGTACTGTATCACACTGTGTCGTCCTGTCAGTTCAGTACTGTATCACACTGTGTCCTGTCAGTTCAGTACTGTATCACACTGTGTCCTGTCAGTTCAGTACTGTATCACACTGTGTCCTGTCAGTTCAGTACTGTATCACACTGTGTCCTGTCAGTTCAGTACTGTATCACACTGTGTCCTGTCAGTTCAGTACTGTATCACACTGTGTCCTGTCAGTTCAGTACTGTATCACACTGTGTCCTGTCAGTTCAGTACTGTATCACACTGTGTCCTGTCAGTTCAGTACTGTATCACACTGTGTCCTGTCAGTTCAGTACTGTATCACACTGTGTCCTGTCAGTTCAGTACTGTATCACACTGTGTCCTGTCAGTTCAGTACTGTATCACACTGTGTCCTGTCAGTTCAGTACTGTATCACACTGTGTCCTGTCAGTTCAGTACTGTATCACACTGTGTCCTGTCAGTTCAGTACTGTATCACACTGTGTCCTGTCAGTTCAGTACTGTATCACACTGTGTCCTGTCAGTTCAGTACTGTATCACACTGTGTCCTGTCAGTTCAGTACTGTATCACACTGTGTCCTGTCAGTTCAGTACTGTATCACACTGTGTCCTGTCAGTTCAGTACTGTATCACACTGTGTCCTGTCAGTTCAGTACTGTATCACACTGTGTCCTGTCAGTTCAGTACTGTATCACACTGTGTCCTGTCAGTTCAGTACTGTATCACACTGTGTCCTGTCAGTTCAGTACTGTATCACACTGTGTCCTGTCAGTTCAGTACTGTATCACACTGTGTCCTGTCAGTTCAGTACTGTATCACACTGTGTCCTGTCAGTTCAGTACTGTATCACACTGTGTCCTGTCAGTTCAGTACTGTATCACACTGTGTCCTGTCAGTTCAGTACTGTATCACACTGTGTCCTGTCAGTTCAGTACTGTATCACACTGTGTCCTGTCAGTACTGTATCACACTGTGTCCTGTCAGTACTGTATCACACTGTGTCCTGTCAGTACTGTATCACACTGTGTCCTGTCAGTTCAGTACTGTATCACACTGTGTCCTGTCAGTTCAGTACTGTATCACAGTGTGTCCTGTCAGTTCAGTACTGTATCACACTGTGTCCTGTCAGTACTGTATCACACTGTGTCCTGTCAGTTCAGTACTGTATCACACTGTGTCCTGTCAGTTCAGTACTGTATCACACTGTGTCCTGTCAGTTCAGTACTGTATCACACTGTGTCCTGTCAGTTCAGTACTGTATCACACTGTGTCCTGTCAGTTCAGTACTGTATCACACTGTGTCCTGTCAGTTCAGTATTGTATCACACTGTGTCCTGTCAGTTCAGTACTGTATCACACTGTGTCCTGTCAGTTCAGTACTGTATCACACTGTGTCCTGTCAGTTCAGTACTGTATCACACTGTGTCCTGTCAGTTCAGTACTGTATCACACTGTGTCCTGTCAGTACTGTATCACACTGTGTCCTGTCAGTACTGTATCACACTGTGTCCTGTCAGTACTGTATCACACTGTGTCCTGTCAGTACTGTATCACACTGTGTCCTGTCAGTACTGTATCACACTGTGTCGTGTCAGTTCAGTACTGTATCACACTGTGTCGTGTCCTGTCAGTTCAGTACTGTATCACACTGTGTCCTGTCAGTTCAGGACTGTATCACACTGTGTCCTGTCAGTTCAGTACTGTATCACACTGTGTCCTGTCAGTTCAGTACTGTATCACACTGTGTCCTGTCAGTTCAGTACTGTATCACACTGTGTCCTGTCAGTTCAGTACTGTATCACACTGTGTCCTGTCAGTTCAGTACTGTATCACACTGTGTCCTGTCAGTTCAGTACTGTATCACACTGTGTCCTGTCAGTTCAGTACTGTATCACACTGTGTCCTGTCAGTTCAGTACTGTATCACACTGTGTCCTGTCAGTTCAGTACTGTATCACACTGTGTCCTGTCAGTTCAGTACTGTATCACACTGTGTCCTGTCAGTTCAGTACTGTATCACACTGTGTCCTGTCAGTTCAGTACTGTATCACACTGTGTCCTGTCAGTTCAGTACTGTATCACACTGTGTCCTGTCAGTACTGTATCACACTGTGTCCTGTCAGTACTGTATCACACTGTGTCGTGTCAGTTCAGTACTGTATCACACTGTGTCGTGTCCTGTCAGTTCAGTACTGTATCACACTGTGTCCTGTCAGTTCAGGACTGTATCACACTGTGTCCTGTCAGTTCAGTACTGTATCACACTGTGTCCTGTCAGTTCAGTACTGTATCACACTGTGTCCTGTCAGTTCAGTACTGTATCACACTGTGTCCTGTCAGTTCAGTACTGTATCACACTGTGTCCTGTCAGTTCAGTACTGTATCACACTGTGTCCTGTCAGTTCAGTACTGTATCACACTGTGTCCTGTCAGTTCAGGACTGTATCACACTGTGTCCTGTCAGTTCAGTACTGTATCACACTGTGTCCTGTCAGTTCAGTACTGTATCACACTGTGTCCTGTCAGTTCAGTACTGTATCACACTGTGTCCTGTCAGTTCAGTACTGTATCACACTGTGTCCTGTCAGTTCAGTACTGTATCACACTGTGTCCTGTCAGTTCAGTACTGTATCACACTGTGTCCTGTCAGTTCAGTACTGTATCACACTGTGTCCTGTCAGTTCAGTACTGTATCACACTGTGTCCTGTCAGTTCAGTACTGTATCACACTGTGTCCTGTCAGTTCAGTACTGTATCACACTGTGTCCTGTCTTGTCAGTTCAGTACTGTATCACACTGTGTCCTGTCTTGTCAGTTCAGTACTGTATCACACTGTGTCCTGTCTTGTCAGTTCAGTATTGTATCACACTGTGTCCTGTCTTGTCAGTTCAGTATTGTATCACACTGTGTCCTGTCAGTTCAGTACTGTATCACACTGTGTCCTGTCTTGTCAGTTCAGTATTGTATCACACTGTGTCCTGTCTTGTCAGTTCAGTATTGTATCACACTGTGTCCTGTCAGTTCAGTACTGTATCACACTGTGTCGTGTCCTGTCAGTTCAGTATTGTATCACACTGTGTCCTGTCAGTTCAGTACTGTATCACACTGTGTCCTGTCATTTCAGTACTGTATCACACTGTGTCCTGTCAGTTCAGTACTGTATCACACTGTGTCCTGTCAGTTCAGTACTGTATCACACTGTGTCCTGTCAGTTCAGTACTGTATCACACTGTGTCCTGTCAGTTCAGTACTGTATCACACTGTGTCCTGTCAGTTCAGTACTGTATCACACTGTGTCCTGTCAGTACTGTATCACACTGTGTCCTGTCAGTACTGTATCACACTGTGTCCTGTCAGTTCAGTACTGTATCACACTGTGTCGTGTCAGTTCAGTACTGTATCACAC
>NC_074670.1:8894379-8928383 GCF_029448725.1 Salvelinus fontinalis
TGTGTACTGTCAGTTCAGTACTGTATCACAGTGTGTCGTGTCCTGTCAGTTCAGTACTGTACTGTATCACACTGTGTCCTGTCAGTTCAGTACTGTATCACAGTGTGTCCTGTCAGTTCAGTACTGTATCACACTGTGTCCTGTCAGTTCAGTACTGTATCACACTGTGTCCTGTCAGTTCAGTACTGTATCACACTGTGTCCTGTCAGTTCAGTACTGTATCACACTGTGTCCTGTCAGTTCAGTACTGTATCACACTGTGTCCTGTCAGTTCAGTACTGTATCACACTGTGTCCTGTCAGTTCAGTACTGTATCACACTGTGTCCTGTCAGTTCAGTACTGTATCACACTGTGTCCTGTCAGTTCAGTACTGTATCACACTGTGTCCTGTCAGTTCAGTACTGTATCACACTGTGTCCTGTCAGTTCAGTACTGTATCACACTGTGTCCTGTCAGTTCAGTACTGTATCACACTGTGTCCTGTCAGTTCAGTACTGTATCACACTGTGTCCTGTCAGTTCAGTACTGTATCACAGTGTGTCCTGTCAGTTCAGTACTGTATCACACTGTGTCCTGTCAGTTCAGTACTGTATCACACTGTGTCCTGTCAGTTCAGTACTGTATCACACTGTGTCCTGTCAGTTCAGTACTGTATCACACTGTGTCCTGTCAGTTCAGTACTGTATCACACTGTGTCCTGTCAGTTCAGTACTGTATCACACTGTGTCCTGTCAGTTCAGTACTGTATCACACTGTGTCCTGTCAGTTCAGTACTGTATCACACTGTGTCCTGTCAGTTCAGTACTGTATCACACTGTGTCCTGTCAGTTCAGTACTGTATCACACTGTGTCCTGTCAGTTCAGTACTGTATCACACTGTGTCCTGTCAGTTCAGTACTGTATCACACTGTGTCCTGTCAGTTCAGTACTGTATCACACTGTGTCCTGTCAGTTCAGTACTGTATCACAGTGTGTCGTGTCAGTTCAGTACTGTATCACACTGTGTCCTGTCAGTTCAGTACTGTATCACACTGTGTCCTGTCAGTTCAGTACTGTATCACACTGTGTCCTGTCAGTTCAGTACTGTATCACACTGTGTCCTGTCAGTTCAGTACTGTATCACACTGTGTCCTGTCAGTTCAGTACTGTATCACACTGTGTCCTGTCAGTTCAGTACTGTATCACACTGTGTCCTGTCAGTTCAGTACTGTATCACACTGTGTCCTGTCAGTTCAGTACTGTATCACACTGTGTCCTGTCAGTTCAGTACTGTATCACACTGTGTCCTGTCAGTTCAGTACTGTATCACACTGTGTCCTGTCAGTTCAGTACTGTATCACACTGTGTCCTGTCAGTTCAGTACTGTATCACACTGTGTCCTGTCAGTTCAGTACTGTATCACACTGTGTCCTGTCAGTTCAGTACTGTATCACACTGTGTCCTGTCAGTTCAGTACTGTATCACACTGTGTCCTGTCAGTTCAGTACTGTATCACACTGTGTCCTGTCAGTTCAGTACTGTATCACACTGTGTCCTGTCAGTTCAGTACTGTATCACACTGTGTCCTGTCAGTTCAGTACTGTATCACACTGTGTCCTGTCAGTTCAGTACTGTATCACACTGTGTCCTGTCAGTTCAGTACTGTATCACACTGTGTCCTGTCAGTTCAGTACTGTATCACACTGTGTCCTGTCAGTTCAGTACTGTATCACACTGTGTCCTGTCAGTTCAGTACTGTATCACACTGTGTCCTGTCAGTTCAGTACTGTATCACACTGTGTCCTGTCAGTTCAGTACTGTATCACACTGTGTCCTGTCAGTTCAGTACTGTATCACACTGTGTCCTGTCAGTTCAGTACTGTATCACACTGTGTCCTGTCAGTTCAGTACTGTATCACACTGTGTCCTGTCAGTTCAGTACTGTATCACACTGTGTCCTGTCAGTTCAGTACTGTATCACACTGTGTCCTGTCAGTTCAGTACTGTATCACACTGTGTCCTGTCAGTTCAGTACTGTATCACACTGTGTCCTGTCAGTTCAGTACTGTATCACACTGTGTCCTGTCAGTTCAGTACTGTATCACACTGTGTCCTGTCAGTTCAGTACTGTATCACACTGTGTCCTGTCAGTTCAGTACTGTATCACACTGTGTCCTGTCAGTTCAGTACTGTATCACACTGTGTCCTGTCAGTTCAGTACTGTATCACACTGTGTCCTGTCAGTTCAGTACTGTATCACACTGTGTCCTGTCAGTTCAGTACTGTATCACACTGTGTCCTGTCAGTTCAGTACTGTATCACACTGTGTCCTGTCAGTTCAGTACTGTATCACACTGTGTCCTGTCAGTTCAGTACTGTATCACACTGTGTCCTGTCAGTTCAGTACTGTATCACACTGTGTCCTGTCAGTTCAGTACTGTATCACACTGTGTCCTGTCAGTTCAGTACTGTATCACACTGTGTCCTGTCAGTTCAGTACTGTATCACACTGTGTCCTGTCAGTTCAGTACTGTATCACACTGTGTCCTGTCAGTTCAGTACTGTATCACACTGTGTCCTGTCAGTTCAGTACTGTATCACACTGTGTCCTGTCAGTTCAGTACTGTATCACACTGTGTCCTGTCAGTTCAGTACTGTATCACACTGTGTCCTGTCAGTTCAGTACTGTATCACACTGTGTCCTGTCAGTTCAGTACTGTATCACACTGTGTCCTGTCAGTTCAGTACTGTATCACACTGTGTCCTGTCAGTTCAGTACTGTATCACACTGTGTCCTGTCAGTTCAGTACTGTATCACACTGTGTCCTGTCAGTTCAGTACTGTATCACACTGTGTCCTGTCAGTTCAGTACTGTATCACACTGTGTCCTGTCAGTTCAGTACTGTATCACACTGTGTCCTGTCAGTTCAGTACTGTATCACACTGTGTCCTGTCAGTTCAGTACTGTATCACACTGTGTCCTGTCAGTTCAGTACTGTATCACACTGTGTCCTGTCAGTTCAGTACTGTATCACACTGTGTCCTGTCAGTTCAGTACTGTATCACACTGTGTCCTGTCAGTTCAGTACTGTATCACACTGTGTCCTGTCAGTTCAGTACTGTATCACACTGTGTCCTGTCAGTTCAGTACTGTATCACACTGTGTCCTGTCAGTTCAGTACTGTATCACACTGTGTCCTGTCAGTTCAGTACTGTATCACACTGTGTCCTGTCAGTTCAGTACTGTATCACACTGTGTCCTGTCAGTTCAGTACTGTATCACACTGTGTCCTGTCAGTTCAGTACTGTATCACACTGTGTCCTGTCAGTTCAGTACTGTATCACACTGTGTCCTGTCAGTTCAGTACTGTATCACACTGTGTCCTGTCAGTTCAGTACTGTATCACACTGTGTCCTGTCAGTTCAGTACTGTATCACACTGTGTCCTGTCAGTTCAGTACTGTATCACACTGTGTCCTGTCAGTTCAGTACTGTATCACACTGTGTCCTGTCAGTTCAGTACTGTATCACACTGTGTCCTGTCAGTTCAGTACTGTATCACACTGTGTCCTGTCAGTTCAGTACTGTATCACACTGTGTCCTGTCAGTTCAGTACTGTATCACATTGTCTCCTGTCAGTTCAGTACTGTATCACACTGTGTCCTGTCAGTTCAGTACTGTATCACACTGTGTCGTGTCCTGTCAGTTCAGTACTGTATCACACTGTGTCGTGTCCTGTCAGTTCAGTACTGTATCACACTGTGTCGTGTCCTGTCAGTTCAGTACTGTATCACACTGTGTCCTGTCCTGTCAGTTCAGTACTGTATCACACTGTGTCCTGTCCTGTCAGTTCAGTACTGTATCACACTGTGTCCTGTCCTGTCAGTTCAGTACTGTATCACACTGTGTTCTGTCAGTTCAGTACTGTATCACACTGTGTCCTGTCCTGTCAGTTCAGTACTGTATCACACTGTGTTCTGTCAGTTCAGTACTGTATCACACTGTGTCCTGTCAGTTCAGTACTGTATCACACTGTGTCCTGTCAGTTCAGTACTGTATCACACTGTGTCCTGTCAGTTCAGTACTGTATCACACTGTGTTCTGTCAGTTCAGTACTGTATCACACTGTGTTCTGTCAGTTCAGTACTGTATCACACTGTGTCCTGTCAGTTCAGTACTGTATCACACTGTGTCCTGTCAGTTCAGTACTGTATCACACTGTGTCCTGTCAGTTCAGTACTGTATCACACTGTGTCCTGTCAGTTCAGTACTGTATCACATTGTCTCCTGTCAGTTCAGTACTGTATCACACTGTGTCCTGTCAGTTCAGTACTGTATCACACTGTGTCGTGTCCTGTCAGTTCAGTACTGTATCACACTGTGTCGTGTCCTGTCAGTTCAGTACTGTATCACACTGTGTCGTGTCCTGTCAGTTCAGTACTGTATCACACTGTGTCCTGTCAGTTCAGTACTGTATCACACTGTGTCCTGTCCTGTCAGTTCAGTACTGTATCACACTGTGTCCTGTCCTGTCAGTTCAGTACTGTATCACACTGTGTCCTGTCAGTTCAGTACTGTATCACACTGTGTTCTGTCAGTTTAGTACTGTATCACACTGTGTCCTGTCCTGTCAGTTCAGTACTGTATCACACTGTGTCCTGTCAGTTCAGTACTGTATCACACTGTGTCATGTCCTGTCAGTTCAGTACTGTATCACACTGTGTCCTGTCCTGTCAGTTCAGTACTGTATCACACTGTGTCCTGTCCTGTCAGTTCAGTACTGTATCACACTGTGTTCTGTCAGTTCAGTACTGTATCACACTGTGTCCTGTCAGTTCAGTACTGTATCACACTGTGTCCTGTCAGTTCAGTACTGTATCACACTGTGTCCTGTCAGTTCAGTACTGTATCACACTGTGTTCTGTCAGTTCAGTACTGTATCACACTGTGTCCTGTCAGTTCAGTACTGTATCACACTGTGTCCTGTCCTGTCAGTTCAGTACTGTATCACACTGTGTCCTGTCAGTTCAGTACTGTATCACACTGTGTCCTGTCAGTTCAGTACTGTATCACACTGTGTCCTGTCAGTTCAGTACTGTATCACACTGTGTCCTGTCAGTTCAGTACTGTATCACACTGTGTCCTGTCCTGTCAGTTCAGTACTGTATCACACTGTGTCCTGTCAGTTCAGTACTGTATCACACTGTGTTCTGTCAGTTCAGTACTGTATCACACTGTGTCCTGTCCTGTCAGTTCAGTACTGTATCACACTGTGTCCTGTCCTGTCAGTTCAGTACTGTATCACACTGTGTTCTGTCAGTTCAGTACTGTATCACACTGTGTCCTGTCAGTTCAGTACTGTATCACACTGTGTCCTGTCAGTTCAGTACTGTATCACACTGTGTCCTGTCAGTTCAGTACTGTATCACACTGTGTCCTGTCAGTTCAGTACTGTATCACATTGTCTCCTGTCAGTTCAGTACTGTATCACACTGTGTCATGTCCTGTCAGTTCAGTACTGTATCACACTGTGTCCTGTCAGTTCAGTACTGTATCACACTGTGTCCTGTCCTGTCAGTTCAGTACTGTATCACACTGTGTCCTGTCCTGTCAGTTCAGTACTGTATCACACTGTGTCATGTCCTGTCAGTTCAGTACTGTATCACACTGTGTCCTGTCTTGTCAGTTCAGTACTGTATCACACTGTGTCCTGTCCTGTCAGTTCAGTACTGTATCACACTGTGTCCTGTCAGTTCAGTACTGTATCACACTGTGTCCTGTCAGTTCAGTACTGTATCACACTGTGTCCTGTCAGTTCAGTACTGTATCACACTGTGTCCTGTCAGTTCAGTACTGTATCACACTGTGTCCTGTCAGTTCAGTACTGTATCACACTGTGTCATGTCCTGTCAGTTCAGTACTGTATCACACTGTGTCCTGTCAGTTCAGTACTGTATCACACTGTGTCCTGTCAGTTCAGTACTGTATCACACTGTGTCCTGTCAGTTCAGTACTGTATCACACTGTGTCCTGTCAGTTCAGTACTGTATCACACTGTGTCCTGTCAGTTCAGTACTGTATCACACTGTGTCCTGTCAGTTCAGTACTGTATCACACTGTGTCGTGTCCTGTCAGTTCAGTACTGTATCACACTGTGTCGTGTCCTGTCAGTTCAGTACTGTATCACACTGTGTCGTGTCCTGTCAGTTCAGTACTGTATCACACTGTGTCCTGTCAGTTCAGTACTGTATCACACTGTGTCCTGTCAGTTCAGTACTGTATCACAGTGTGTCCTGTCAGTTCAGTACTGTATCACAGTGTGTCGTGTCAGTTCAGTACTGTATCACACTGTGTCGTGTCAGTTCAGTACTGTATCACACTGTGTCCTGTCAGTTCAGTACTGTATCACACTGTGTCCTGTCAGTTCAGTACTGTATCACACTGTGTCCTGTCAGTTCAGTACTGTATCACACTGTGTCGTGTCAGTTCAGTACTGTATCACACTGTGTCCTGTCAGTTCAGTACTGTATCACACTGTGTCCTGTCAGTTCAGTACTGTATCACACTGTGTCCTGTCAGTTCAGTACTGTATCACACTGTGTCCTGTCAGTTCAGTACTGTATCACACTGTGTCCTGTCAGTTCAGTACTGTATCACACTGTGTCCTGTCAGTTCAGTACTGTATCACACTGTGTCCTGTCAGTTCAGTACTGTATCACACTGTGTCCTGTCAGTTCAGTACTGTATCACACTGTGTCCTGTCAGTTCAGTACTGTATCACACTGTGTCCTGTCAGTTCAGTAATGTATCACACTGTGTCCTGTCAGTTCAGTACTGTATCACACTGTGTCCTGTCAGTTCAGTACTGTATCACACTGTGTCCTGTCAGTTCAGTATTGTATCACACTGTGTCCTGTCAGTTCAGTACTGTATCACACTGTGTCCTGTCAGTTCAGTACTGTATCACACTGTGTCCTGTCAGTTCAGTACTGTATCACACTGTGTCCTGTCAGTTCAGTACTGTATCACACTGTGTCCTGTCAGTTCAGTACTGTATCACACTGTGTCCTGTCAGTTCAGTACTGTATCACACTGTGTCCTGTCAGTTCAGTACTGTATCACACTGTGTCCTGTCAGTTCAGTACTGTATCACACTGTGTCCTGTCAGTTCAGTACTGTATCACACTGTGTCCTGTCAGTTCAGTACTGTATCACACTGTGTCCTGTCAGTTCAGTACTGTATCACACTGTGTCCTGTCAGTTCAGTACTGTATCACACTGTGTCCTGTCAGTTCAGTACTGTATCACACTGTGTCCTGTCAGTTCAGTACTGTATCACACTGTGTCCTGTCAGTTCAGTACTGTATCACACTGTGTCCTGTCAGTTCAGTACTGTATCACACTGTGTCCTGTCAGTTCAGTACTGTATCACACTGTGTCCTGTCAGTTCAGTACTGTATCACACTGTGTCCTGTCAGTTCAGTACTGTATCACACTGTGTCCTGTCAGTTCAGTACTGTATCACACTGTGTCCTGTCAGTTCAGTACTGTATCACACTGTGTCCTGTCAGTTCAGTATTGTATCACACTGTGTCCTGTCAGTTCAGTACTGTATCACACTGTGTCCTGTCAGTTCAGTACTGTATCACACTGTGTCCTGTCAGTTCAGTACTGTATCACACTGTGTCCTGTCAGTTCAGTACTGTATCACACTGTGTCCTGTCAGTTCAGTACTGTATCACACTGTGTCCTGTCAGTTCAGTATTGTATCACACTGTGTCCTGTCAGTTCAGTACTGTATCACACTGTGTCCTGTCAGTTCAGTACTGTATCACACTGTGTCCTGTCAGTTCAGTACTGTATCACACTGTGTCCTGTCAGTTCAGTATTGTATCACACTGTGTCCTGTCAGTTCAGTACTGTATCACACTGTGTCCTGTCAGTTCAGTACTGTATCACACTGTGTCCTGTCAGTTCAGTACTGTATCACACTGTGTCCTGTCAGTTCAGTACTGTATCACACTGTGTCCTGTCAGTTCAGTACTGTATCACACTGTGTCCTGTCAGTTCAGTACTGTATCACACTGTGTTCTGTCAGTTCAGTACTGTATCACACTGTGTCCTGTCAGTTCAGTACTGTATCACACTGTGTCCTGTCAGTTCAGTACTGTATCACACTGTGTCCTGTCAGTTCAGTACTGTATCACACTGTGTCCTGTCAGTTCAGTACTGTATCACACTGTGTCCTGTCAGTTCAGTACTGTATCACACTGTGTCCTGTCAGTTCAGTACTGTATCACATTGTCTCCTGTCAGTTCAGTACTGTATCACACTGTGTCCTGTCAGTTCAGTACTGTATCACACTGTGTCGTGTCCTGTCAGTTCAGTACTGTATCACACTGTGTCGTGTCCTGTCAGTTCAGTACTGTATCACACTGTGTCGTGTCCTGTCAGTTCAGTACTGTATCACACTGTGTCCTGTCCTGTCAGTTCAGTACTGTATCACACTGTGTCCTGTCCTGTCAGTTCAGTACTGTATCACACTGTGTCCTGTCCTGTCAGTTCAGTACTGTATCACACTGTGTTCTGTCAGTTCAGTACTGTATCACACTGTGTCCTGTCCTGTCAGTTCAGTACTGTATCACACTGTGTTCTGTCAGTTCAGTACTGTATCACACTGTGTCCTGTCAGTTCAGTACTGTATCACACTGTGTCCTGTCAGTTCAGTACTGTATCACACTGTGTCCTGTCAGTTCAGTACTGTATCACACTGTGTTCTGTCAGTTCAGTACTGTATCACACTGTGTTCTGTCAGTTCAGTACTGTATCACACTGTGTCCTGTCAGTTCAGTACTGTATCACACTGTGTCCTGTCAGTTCAGTACTGTATCACACTGTGTCCTGTCAGTTCAGTACTGTATCACACTGTGTCCTGTCAGTTCAGTACTGTATCACACTGTGTCCTGTCAGTTCAGTACTGTATCACACTGTGTCCTGTCAGTTCAGTACTGTATCACACTGTGTCCTGTCAGTTCAGTACTGTATCACACTGTGTCCTGTCTTGTCAGTTCAGTACTGTATCACACTGTGTCCTGTCTTGTCAGTTCAGTATTGTATCACACTGTGTCCTGTCTTGTCAGTTCAGTATTGTATCACACTGTGTCCTGTCTGTTCAGTACTGTATCACACTGTGTCGTGTCCTGTCAGTTCAGTATTGTATCACACTGTGTCCTGTCAGTTCAGTACTGTATCACACTGTGTCCTGTCAGTTCAGTACTGTATCACACTGTGTCCTGTCAGTTCAGTACTGTATCACACTGTGTCCTGTCAGTTCAGTACTGTATCACACTGTGTCCTGTCAGTTCAGTACTGTATCACACTGTGTCCTGTCAGTACTGTATCACACTGTGTCCTGTCAGTACTGTATCACACTGTGTCCTGTCAGTACTGTATCACACTGTGTCCTGTCTTGTCAGTTCAGTACTGTATCACACTGTGTCCTGTCAGTTCAGTACTGTATCACACTGTGTCCTGTCAGTTCAGTACTGTATCACACTGTGTCCTGTCAGTTCAGTACTGTATCACACTGTGTCGTGTCAGTTCAGTACTGTATCACACTGTGTCGTGTCCTGTCAGTTCAGTACTGTATCACACTGTGTCGTGTCCTGTCAGTTCAGTACTGTATCACACTGTGTCCTGTCAGTTCAGTACTGTATCACACTGTGTCC
Source organism: Salvelinus fontinalis (assembly GCF_029448725.1). Classification (NCBI taxonomy): domain Eukaryota; kingdom Metazoa; phylum Chordata; class Actinopteri; order Salmoniformes; family Salmonidae; genus Salvelinus; species Salvelinus fontinalis. The sequence continues at coordinate 8,904,088 of NC_074670.1, forward strand.
TGTCAGTTCAGTTCAGTATTGTATCACACTGTCGTGTCCTGTCAGTTCAGTACTGTATCACAGTGTGTCGTGTCCTGTAGCCTCAGACATCCTACTGAATAAGAAGGAGAGGAGGAGGAACAGCCTCAACAGGAACTTTGTGGGCGACTACATCGGCACCGACAACCACCCCGAGATCCGGCAGTTCGTGGGCCGCCGGGAGAAGATCGATTTTGCAGATGTGGTTGCCAAATATGACCGCAGGTTTAGGGTAAGAGTCAAGTATGACCACAGTAACAACCAACATTGACATTGTCACAGAACGCATAATGCTATTGTTGTTCATGTTAGATAGACGAAAGTGTTTCTACTCCATCAATGGTTTGGTGGATACTGCCAATGCTTGTCTGCTCAATGAACCCCCTATATATTGTGGTTCCTGGTCAGTAAGCCTATAATAGCAACAAGTTATATAATATCCCTCTCCCCATCTTGCAGACTGTGAAGCGGGACCTCATCCTGACCCCTAAGTTCCTGTATCTGATTGGTCGGGAGAAGGTGAAGCAGGGACCAGATAAGGGGCAGATCCACGAGGTTCTGAAGAGACAGATAGAAGTGGAGAAGATTCAGTCAGTCTCTCTCAGGTGCAGGTTTAGATACTCTGGAAGTGTTATACCAGTTGATGGTCATGATGCACAGTAGTAGAAATGGGCTTTTCATTGAAAAGATGTGTAACGTTTCCTCCCTCAGCACCCTGCAGGATGACTTCTTCATCATCCACGAGGAGCATTACGACAGCGTCCTTCAGTGCATCTTCAAGACGGAGTTCCTCAGTCTGCTCTACAAACGTTATGATGAGAAGACCCAGAGGAAGCTACCGCTCAAGTTCAACAACCTGTCAGTCAGTCTTTACTATGAGCTTAGCCTTAAACCAATCAGTGGGGTCTTACTGTTAAACTAAAAGGGCCAATCCGCAGTTGAAACCATAACAGTGGTTTCTATAAAAAGCTGAGGAATAGGGCTGGAGAAATAAAACCACTCTCAAATTCATAGACAGATATGGATGCAAGGACTGATCATCCATGATATCAAAAAGAGAGCTTTAACCATGTTTTGAGGCTATGCAGTTTTACATTTACTTTCTATACAAATATTGGAGTAAAGTAAGCGTATATTTTGGGTTCTGACTGCAGTGTATTTATCAGCAACTTAAATGACTAAAACCACATATAAAGTATGTATAAAAGATGGAGCTATATATTTTATAAGATCATGTACAACCACCAAAATGAAAATTAGACAGTCAGGGAGAATCTAAAATTCCAAAAATGTCATGGCATAGGTGCCGCCGTGATTTTGTTCTAATGTTTGAGTCACTCAGATAGCATAAGAACATGGCATAAGCCCCACCCCATATTGAAATGTGTAGAATGGCAGGAAATTTGATTTAAAACAGCAAAGCCTACGGCCAAGAGGAGGGCTTTTAAACATTTTGGCGGGAGACAACCCCAAGCTAAATTATTATATTCTTTGAGAATCAATAGGTATATATCATTCATTTATAAGTCCAAAAATGGATGTTGCAACTGCAGATTTCCCCTTAAAACATACCAGTGTCATGCTTTACGACAACGATCATGAATAATCTCAAAGATACATAATGCAAAAGTTATCCAGTTTTGAGTCTTTTAAGCCATATCTTAACCCATTGCGCTTCTCTCTCCCCTCTCCGTTCCTCATTTAGACTGGAGTTTAAGGTGAAGAAGGGAGGTTGGGGGCCGTTCTCAGCTGCTGGCTCCAGGCAGATCCAGTTCCAGCTGGGCCAAGGAGAAGAGGCGGTTGTGAAGCCCAGCAGCAAGGTCCTCATAGTCACCATTGGACCCGGGCTCCCAAAGAACTCCAGTGAGTCCATGCACTTTGAATGGAGACTTCTATTAGTAGGCTTAATCTGGGTCTGTGCAACCGTCCCATAGCATTTGACACATCACACCTTTTTGTCATGTGTTCCCCAGGACCGACCCGCAGGGACAACAGAAAAAGTCGCTACATGGGAAACCAGACTCCAGGCTCAGGACAGCAGTCACAAGGTGAGAGAACTAGATATCTGAGCCTCTCCAATGATGGCACTCATTTCACTTTTGACCTGACTCAACATCTCCCTCATCTGTCTCAGGCGCCCCCAGGGGCAGAGGCCGGGGTGGTGGTCAGCGGGGTGGGCCGCCCTCATCCAGAGCGTCTAGGGTCTCTCTGCTCCGCCGGCAGTCCAGTATGGAGCAGCCTACACTACCACGACAACAGAGGTCCGGGCAGACCAACAACCGCTCCAACAACCAGAGCCAGGCAGACACCGCTTTCATGAACGTGCCTGACCAGGGAGTGGCTGGGTGAGTTCTCAGGTCCTGTTTGAATACTTGTTAGGTTGTTAAAATTGATATTCTTCCTGTTGTTGCTGGTGTTTTTTATTTTTTTTTTATTTTAAATACTCAAATGGTATTATATACTGTAAACCAAGAAAGGCACTTTTTCTAAATCTCTCTTTCCTCCCAATTTCGCTCAGTATTCATCGTAGACGCTCGAAGGAGGTCAAGCCTTCCCCAGGAGCGGGCCGCCCCAAGCCTGCCCCCAAGCCCAAGCCTCGCTCCCCAGAATGCCGAGCGCTGTATGCTTACGACGCCCAGGACACTGATGAGCTGAGCTTCAACGCGGAGGATGTCATTGAAATCCTCACTGAAGGTACTAAACTCTTACAGTAGATCATCTCTGAAGTTATATTTATATAAACTGAGTATATTAATTACAGTAGTATAAAACTGCTATTAGTCATACACTATAAGTACTGATACATATTATATACTGCTAGTATTATAGCATTATTAAAGGCATACTATAACCACATTTTCAACTGTGATGCAATTTTCCTGTGCTTCACCTGTAATTCCCTCTGAGGATAGAAAAGGGCTATATAGTCTATAATGGCTGGATTGACTGGTTTTCTCACCTGTCCTCCCTCCAGATCCATCAGGCTGGTGGTACGGTCGTCTTCGCGGGAGGGAAGGCATGTTTCCTGGGAATTATGTAAAGAAGATTTAGGCTGGAGCGATGAGGTACTTGTCTAAAGGTAGAAGATCTAGACTGGATCAAGGGACATATGATCTAGATTGGAGCGATGAGGGACTTGTCCAATGAGAGAAGATCTAGACTGGAGCGATGAGGGACATGTCCAATGAGAGCGAGGAGTCAGGTGGCAACAGTAGAATTACAACCATACCAAGTGCATTACTACAGAGACAAAACAAAAAAGCATAATTAAAGCATTTCTCCATACCATCTCTCTTTGGAGTCAGAGACAAGGGAATGTGATGATTTTTGCCAAAGATGGTTTGAAGTGCAAATACTACTAACTTTTATCAATGGATTTTATCTATTGTTTTAGCATGGGATAGATTTTTTTTTTAAAGACTGAACAAATAGATGTTTTATCCGGCATCATTTTATAGCCATTTACCTCGAGTGTTCAAATAAATCGTAGTTTTATTTGCTCTTTCACATTTGTTTAATACATAGGACCAAATGGCCATAATAATCTCAGTTCAGGTGGAGTTGGGATAGAATGGGTAATTACAAAACATTTTTGAGAAGATATATATTGTAAAATATATATTAGTTGTGTATTTTATGTGATTCTCAACGTCTTAGGTAGATATTTCACAATTCTATATCAGTGAAGATTTGTAAGGCTGAGTTTACACAGCAGGCGCAAATCTGATGTTTTACCCAATTATCTGCAAAAGAGCTGATCTGATTGGTCAAAAGACCAATTAATGGGAAAATAATCAGAATTGGGCTGCATGTGTAAACCCAGCCTTACCGATCTTCACTGATATAGAATTGTGAAATATCTACCTAAGATGACAATGAACCATTTAAGACTTTAACAGAGCCTACCATTTCCCATGTTTTATAATAGGCTACATGTTATTACCCAGAGATAGGCTACAGTTGTCTGTCAAAAAATAAAGAAAAGACATTGATTGTTTGTCAACAGTTGACGTGCAAGGTCATCATGAACAAGAAATCAAAATAAAGAATGTAAACCATCATATATATTGAGGGGTTGTTTCTTTGGGGGGGGGTCACCATGACACTCTTTTTACAGTATATGGACACTGGTCATGTCTAGAAGGGATGGCACTGATGTCAAAGTGACTATTGAGTTGCGGCAGGATAATTCTAGCTCACCCCAACCCTTTTCATAACCTTAACCTATTCTCCTAAACTGCTACGTTAATTATACTAACCTGCTGCGTAAATTATCATAACCTGGTACTAAAAGTCACTTCTGACATTAGCGGCATCCCATCACAAACCTCTCGACACTGCTTACCATTGATTTTTAGAACTAACTACTACCACAGAACAACGAGACAGATATTTCACCGGATGTTTAAATGTGAAGCATCCGCTTGGCGTTTCCAATCATTACCAATGAAACATTTGATCTCAACACAGTTTTCTGTTCCCAAAACTGGAATATGTTATGAACAGAGTGGACTAAGGTTTGTAGACTTTACCCTTTACAAAAGTTTTCAAAAGTCGCGTTGTTTAGAAGGAGTGCAAATGCTAAATAATTTATTCCACACGCGCACTTCAGTAGGCGTTCCCTTACGGAAATATGAAGAAAAGACCGCTAGAACGCGCCAATAGGATCCCGCTAGCTCGTATTTGGCTCTGCCCCCCTTCTTGCTTGTTCTGCCCACTATGGCTCATTTGTTCCCATTGGAAACGGGAGGCTGTGGTCTATCTTGGTGTAGTTATAAAAATCTTTGCTACAACCGTTCTCTTTGAAACTACCAGTTTGTAAACCATATTTGATACTACACTACCCACAATACCACGTCCCATCTTTGAACGTCACTTCAGCCCAAGACGAGTCACGCACGACTCTTGGACATTAACATTTCAAACTTACAGTGCAATCTTTTTATTCCTGAGACGTGCAGATACAGCTAACGTTAGCTATATGCAACAAAGACAATTAGCAAACTGTCATTTCAGACTGTCTTTACGTAGTGCACCCGATAACCATGGATACATTTTTAAAAAGCTGTCGCAATGTGCTGAAGGTAGGAACATCGACTGTCTGGTTTGCTTGCTTTATCCATTTTCAATGTTTAGTTTGTCTTAACGGCTAACGTTAGTTAGTTATGTAGTCTTGTAAATAACTTCGACATGTACATTTGATGGACGATTTCAATTAGTGGGGTTTTCAGAGATATCAGGAGAAAGCCAGCTAGACATTAAATTCCGACTAGATCAAGTCGAAAGACTTGTCATTCAAAAACAGTAAGGCAATGTGACAGCAGCCTGCCGCATGGTCACGGTGTTGCTTGTGGGCTCGTGCATGCGCATCAAATTAGATCAGACTGAGACAGTTGTCACCGTACACTAGCTACATTTGAACTGTACTGTACATAGACTGTAATTACAGCTAGCTAGTTGGCTAGCCAAGCTAATTAGCATTGTCACGTGATCACAATTGTGTTAAATGTAACTCATACACTGCTCCTTTATGTTGCATGATATATTGCATTCATATATTTCAGTGATATTCAAACAAATAGAATTGTTCAATTGCAATGGACCATGACAGTACATTTCTTGTAGGGTCAGCTGCCTGTCAGGTGCCTGTCAGGTGGCAATATGCCCACGTGCATTTTTTTTTGCTTTGCATGTCTGCCACACTTACATTTACACGATGGCTTTAATTTCAGGGTCTTGATGTTGTGCTCTTGACCTTAAGTGAAAAGAGCACTGTTTGGGTTCAAAACAAGCGCTATCAAGATTAGTGAGATCAGATGGTGTTTATAGCGCCTCAGAGCGTCACACCTTATTTACTCAGTGTTCAGTGAGGCGGAAGAGAAGTCAGCACCAGCACACACAGAGGGCTTTTATTGCAGATGTACTATCCACTGTGTACATGGGTGAGCCTGGGTTGAGAGATGAGTCTAATGGGAAATGAAAGACAGGTGTGGTGCATTTCAATAGTTAACAGTGGCTTCCTCTCCTTCTGCATCAATCTGAAAACATCATGGATAGATGAGACTGGGTTATATTGTGGATATTTTGTATTTATTTAACCTTTATTTAACTAGGCAAGTCAGTTAAGAACACATTCTTATTTACAATGACCAAAAGGCAAAGGTTATACAGTATCATGGATAGATGAGACTGGGTTATATCGTGGATAGATGAGACTGGGTTATATCGTGGGTAGATGAGACTGGGTTATATCGTGGGTAGATGAGACTGGGTTATATCGTGGGTAGATGAGACTGGGTTATATCGTGGGTAGATGAGACTGGGTTATATCGTGGATAGATGAGACTGGGTTATATCGTGGATAGATGAGACTGGGTTATATCGTGGATAGATGAGACTGGGTTATATCGTGGATAGATGAGACTGGGTTATATCGTGGGTAGATGAGACTGGGTTATATTGTGGATAGATGAGACTGGGTTATATTGTGGATAGATGAGACTGGGTTATATTGTGGGTAGATGAGACTGGGTTATATTGTGGGTAGATGAGACTGGGTTATATTGTGGGTAGATGAGACTGGGTTATATCGTGGGTAGATGGGACTGGGTTATATCGTGGGTAGATGAGACTGGGTTATATCGTGGGTAGATGAGACTGGGTTATATCGTGGGTAGATGAGACTGGGTTATATCGTGGATAGATGAGACTGGGTTATATCGTGGATAGATGAGACTGGGTTATATCGTGGATAGATGAGACTGGGTTATATCGTGGATAGATGAGACTGGGTTATATTGTGGGTAGATGAGACTGGGTTATATCGTGGATAGATGAGATTGGGTTATATCGTGGATAGATGAGACTGGGTTATATCGTGGGTAGATGAGACTGGGTTATATCGTGGGTAGATGAGACTGGGTTATATTGTGGATAGATGAGACTGGGTTATATCGTGGATAGATGAGACTGGGTTATATTGTGGGTAGATGAGACTGGGTTATATTGTGGGTAGATGAGACTGGGTTATATTGTGGGTAGATGAGACTGGGTTATATCGTGGGTAGATGAGACTGGGTTATATCGTGGGTAGATGAGACTGGGTTATATCGTGGATAGATGAGACTGGGTTATATTGTGGGTAGATGAGACTGGGTTATATCGTGGATAGATGAGATTGGGTTATATCGTGGATAGATGAGACTGGGTTATATCGTGGGTAGATGAGACTGGGTTATATCGTGGGTAGATGAGACTGGGTTATATTGTGGATAGATGAGACTGGGTTATATCGTGGATAGATGAGACTGGGTTATATTGTGGGTAGATGAGACTGGGTTATATTGTGGGTAGATGAGACTGGGTTATATTGTGGGTAGATGAGACTGGGTTATATCGTGGGTAGATGAGACTGGGTTATATCGTGGGTAGATGAGACTGGGTTATATCGTGGGTAGATGAGACTGGGTTATATCGTGGGTAGATGAGACTGGGTTATATTGTGGGTAGATGAGACTGGGTTATATTGTGGATGCTCCCTGAGAATTTTCTTTCACCTGTCTAGTTGAGTTACTTCAGTACTCTGTTTACTCTTGATCTGCAACAGATGGCTGATGTCACTTCCCTATACCTCCATACTGTACTACTGAGTGTTCAGGGGGGGGGCAGCATGTTAATAATCCCCTCACTGACTGGGAACATTTTAGCAGATGCTCTTATCCAGAGCGATTTACAGGACCAATTAGGATTAAGTGCCTTGCTCTAAGGGCACATCAATTCTATTTTTTCACCAAGTCGGCTCGGGGATTTGAACCAGCAACGTTTAAATTACTGGTCCAATGCTCTTAACTGCTAGGCTACCTGCTGCTAGACTTCAGGCTGTAGACTGGCTAATTGTCACATGACCGGCTTTTGTTATCGCAACAAGCTGTCTCTGTTAGCCCCTAGCTCTGGCACCCATGACTCGTGCCGCTGTCACAGACAGCCATGCTCTGGGAAAATGAAACACCCTACTTGTTTCTCAACTCCACATTAAAATGTTCAACAAAAACATGTAGTGGAGTTAGCAGGCTGTAGCTTAGCCATTACATCACAGTCTGCTCTACTGAGGTCATTGATGGAATTATCCTAAGGCTATTTGACAAAGAGCTAGCCAGAGCCTTCAGGCAGGGGAGGGAAGTCAGCCCTTAGCTCATCCACTTTAGGCTACACTGGGATCTGCCATTGACCCTTCAGAAGGCTATTCAAACAGTGTCCAGGGTTTTACTCTAGGATGGGGGACATTGTGCAGAACCAAGAGTACCTAATCTCCAGTGAACAGCATCATCGTGACGTGCATTGACATTACAACACACACACACACACACACACACACACACACACACACACACACACACACACACACACACACACACACACACACAGCCTGTCCACATAGCACTGTCCACTCACTAAGACACATCTGATTGCCTTTGAAGACCCATTACAAGATGGGTCTTTAATGGATAGACTGCCCTGTATTTTCTCATGGTAAATCCCCTCATAGGAGTTGGATATTCTTGTGACTGTATTCATCCCACTCTACCCTCCTCAGGGGAACGCAGAGGGCAGCCCAGGGTTCCATGTGGTCCTGGGGAACGAGGCCTGTGACCTGGACTCCATGGTGTCAGCTCTGGCCTACGCATACTTCCTGTCCAAGGTGAGAGTAACCCACCCCATCATTTGGACCCGACCCATGTGTTGAGAATGGTTCAACAGAGCAAGCGTCAGGTGTTATAACACCTCTCTCTCCCCCCTCCCAGACACTTGATTCTGGGAAAATTCCTCTTCCCGTTCTGAACATTCCCCGGCAAGAGTTCCCGCTGCGCACGGACAATGCCTTCCTGCTGAGAGAGAGTGGCCTCTCCCAGGATGACCTGGTGTTCCGGGACGAGGTGGACCTGGGGAGTCTACACCGGGCCGGCCGGCTGGACCTCACACTGGTGGACCACAACGTGCTGCCCAGGTCAGGGTCAACCATGACACCTTAACCCCTGTCCACTGACAGTCATCCAGGACGTAAACACTATCTCTATAAAAGCAACACTGACCTAGAGACTCCTTGAAATATCTTGACTAAAGTCCCTGACTGACTGACTGACTGACTGTGTGGCTGTCTGTTGCAGCTCTGACCGTGATCTAGAGGAGGCGGTGTTGGAGGTGATCGACCATCACCTCCTGGAGAGGAAGCCCTCACCCTCCTGTCCCGTTACCGTGGAGACGGTGGGCTCCTGCACCACCCTGGTGACAGAACGGATCATCCAGAAAGCCCCTGAAGTCCTCGACCAACAGGTGGCCCAGCTCTTATATGGTAACCTGAAATATAACTGATGTATGTGGAAATCATGTCAGTATTTAGTGAACTATGTCTTTAACTGTGTCACTGTGTGACGAGACTGACATCCTGTTCTTTGTGATCACAGGCACCATAGTGTTAGACTGTGTGAACATGGCCCCAGAGGCAGGGAAAGTCACCCCTAAAGACAGCCAGTACGCTGTCCTCCTGGAGACGCACTTCCCCAACCTGCCACCAAGGGGCGTCCTCTTCCAGTCCTTGCAGAATGCTAAATTTGACGTGTCAGGTAAACACCCCAGGATTAATACCTGAAGCTCAGCCTTGTGGGTGTGATTTTTGCCTCTCAGATTAGAACGATGGTCATCCCATGATATCAATGCCATGTTTAAGTATGAAGGAGAGGGAGACCTACAATGTTTTTTTGCTCGTATTCCCTTGTTCCCAGGTCTCACCACAGAACAGATGCTACTGAAAGACATGAAGGTGGCATCGGAAGGAGATTTAAAACTGGCAGTCAGTGTGATATATATGACACTGGAGGTGGGTGTGTATCTTAACTATTCAGTATGTAATACAACACAAGGTTATACCTACTACTGGTGGATAATAACATGGTTCAAATACTAGTTATCATGTACCCAGTTCTACTGCAGTATGCCATCTCACAATACACATGTTTCACCAATTAATTCTTTGTAGAATCTCACTTCAGATCTAAACTGAACACAGTCCTCAAGTTATCAGAGCCTTTCCCTTCAGACACTTCTCTGTGTTACTGCCTGACGCACCCTATCAGACACTTCTCTGTGTTACTGCCTGACGCACCCTTCAGACACTTCTCTGTGTTACTGCCTGACGCACCCTATCAGACACTTCTCTGTGTTACTGCCTGACGCACCCTTCAGACACTTCTCTGTGTTACTGCCTGACACACCCTATCAGACACTTCCCTGTGTTACTGCCTGACGCACCCTTCAGACACTTCCCTGTGTTACTGCCTGACGCACCCTTCAGACACTTCCCTGTGTTACTGCCTGACACACCCTTCAGACACTTCTCTGTGTTACTGCCTGACGCACCCTTCAGACACTTCTCTGTGTTACTGCCTGACACACCCTTCAGACACTTCCCTGTGTTACTGCCTGACACACCCTTCAGACACTTCCCTGTGTTACTGCTTGACACACCCTTCAGACACTTCCCTGTGTTACTGCCTGACACACCCTTCAGACACTTCCCTGTGTTACTGCCTGACGCACCCTTCAGACACTTCTCTGTGTTACTGCCTGACACACCCTTCAGACACTTCCCTGTGTTACTGCCTGACGCACCCTTCAGACACTTCTCTGTGTTACTGCCTGACACACCCTTCAGACACTTCTCTGTGTTACTGCCTGACGCACCCTTCAGACACTTCCCTGTGTTACTGCCTGACGCACCCTTCAGACACTTCCCTGTGTTACTGCCTGACACACCCTTCAGACACTTCTCTGTGTTACTGCCTGACGCACCCTTCAGACACTTCTCTGTGTTACTGCCTGACGCACCCTTCAGACACTTCTCTGTGTTACTGCCAGACGCACCCTTCAGACACTTCCCTGTGTTACTGCCTGACACACCCTTCAGACACTTCTCTGTGTTACTGCCTGACGCACCCTTCAGACACTTCTCTGTGTTACTGCCTGACGCACCCTTCAGACACTTCTCTGTGTTACTGCCTGACACACCCTTCAGACACTTCCCTGTGTTACTGCCTGACACACCCTTCAGACACTTCCCTGTGTTACTGCCAGACACACCCTTCAGACACTTCCCTGTGTTACTGCCTGACACACCCTTCTGACACTTCCCTGTGTTACTGCCTGACACACCCTTCTGACACTTCCCTGTGTTACTGCCTGACACACCCTTCAGACACTTCTCTGTGTTACTGCCTGACGCACCCTTCAGACACTTCTCTGTGTTACTGCCTGACACACCCTTCAGACACTTCCCTGTGTTACTGCCTGACACACCCTTCAGACACTTCCCTGTGTTACTGCCTGACACACCCTTCAGACACTTCTCTGTGTTACTGCCTGACACACCCTTCAGACACTTCCCTGTGTTACTGCCTGACACACCCTTCAGACACTTCCCTGTGTTACTGCCTAACGCACCCTTCAGACACTTCCCTGTGTTACTGCCAGACACACCCTTCAGACACTTCCCTGTGTTACTGCCTGACACACCCTTCTGACACTTCCCTGTGTTACTGCCTGACACACCCTTCAGACACTTCTCTGTGTTACTGCCTGACACACCCTTCAGACACTTCCCTGTGTTACTGCCTGACACACCCTTCAGACACTTCCCTGTGTTACTGCCAGACACACCCTTCAGACACTTCCCTGTGTTACTGCCTGACACACCCTTCAGACACTTCTCTGTGTTACTGCCTGACACACCCTTCAGACACTTCTCTGTGTTACTGCCTGACGCACCCTTCAGACACTTCTCTGTGTTACTGCCTGACGCACCCTTCAGACACTTCCCTGTGTTACTGCCTGACACACCCTTCAGACACTTCTCTGTGTTACTGCCTGACGCACCCTTCAGACACTTCTCTGTGTTACTGCCTGACGCACCCTTCAGACACTTCCCTGTGTTACTGCCAGACACACCCTTCAGACACTTCTCTGTGTTACTGCCTGACGCACCCTTCAGACACTTCTCTGTGTTACTGCCTGACGCACCCTTCAGACACTTCTCTGTGTTACTGCCTGACGCACCCTTCAGACACTTCCCTGTGTTACTGCCTGACGCACCCTTCAGACACTTCTCTGTGTTACTGCCTGACGCACCCTTCAGACACTTCTCTGTGTTACTGCCTGACGCACCCTTCAGACACTTCTCTGTGTTACTGCCTGACGCACCCTTCAGACACTTCTCTGTGTTACTGCCTGACGCACCCTTCAGACACTTCTCTGTGTTACTGCCTGACGCACCCTTCAGACACTTCCCTGTGTTACTGCCTGACGCACCCTTCAGACACTTCCCTGTGTTACTGCCTGACGCACCCTTCAGACACTTCTCTGTGTTACTGCCTGACACACCCTTCAGACACTTCCCTGTGTTACTGCCTGACACACCCTTCAGACACTTCCCTGTGTTACTGCCTGACGCACCCTTCAGACACTTCTCTGTGTTACTGCCTGACGCACCCTTCAGACACTTCTCTGTGTTACTGCCTGACGCACCCTTCAGACACTTCCCTGTGTTACTGCCTGACGCACCCTTCAGACACTTCTCTGTGTTACTGCCTGACGCACCCTTCAGACACTTCTCTGTGTTACTGCCTGACGCACCCTTCAGACACTTCTCTGTGTTACTGCCTGACGCACCCTTCAGACACTTCTCTGTGTTACTGCCTGACACACCCTTCAGACACTTCCCTGTGTTACTGCTTGACACACCCTTCAGACACTTCCCTGTGTTACTGCCTGACACACCCTTCAGACACTTCCCTGTGTTACTGCCTGACACACCCTTCAGACACTTCCCTGTGTTACTGCCTGACACACCCTTCAGACACTTCTCTGTGTTACTGCCTGACGCACCCTTCAGACACTTCTCTGTGTTACTGCCTGACGCACCCTTCAGACACTTCTCTGTGTTACTGCCTGACGCACCCTTCAGACACTTCCCTGTGTTACTGCCTGACGCACCCTTCAGACACTTCTCTGTGTTACTGCCTGACACACCCTTCAGACACTTCCCTGTGTTACTGCCTGACACACCCTTCAGACACTTCCCTGTGTTACTGCCTGACACACCCTTCAGACACTTCCCTGTGTTACTGCCTGACGCACCCTTCAGACACTTCTCTGTGTTACTGCCTGACGCACCCTTCAGACACTTCTCTGTGTTACTGCCTGACACACCCTTCAGACACTTCCCTGTGTTACTGCCTAACGCACCCTTCAGACACTTCTCTGTGTTACTGCCAGACACACCCTTCAGACACTCAAAACGTGAAGGTGGGATGTTGCACCTAGTTCATGAAGATCACCTCCCCCCACATGTCCAATCAGGTGGAACCACCCACAAGTAAAAAGGCACAAACCCTGTGCCTGCCTCTTCATGTGAACTTATAAAGGGACTCAACAGGTGCACTTGAGTTTATACTGAGATTCACAAACAAACTCTAATATCTATAAATGTGTCCCTCAGGCTTTTCTACAGAGACAAAGCTTACAGCAAGAGCTCTGCGAGTTCTGCCACAAGCACAGCTACAACCTGGTGGTGGCCATGACGATCTCCTTCAACGATAACAAGGAGCCCTTCAGACAGCTGGCCGTCTACAGCTCCAGCACCCTCTACAGGGGGGAGGTAGGAACTACACCATCCCAATCAGACATGATCCCATAGAGTTGACTATCTAGAGTTAAAGTAAGTCATTATGAAGAGTTGATAGTAAGCTTTGGGTTTCCAGTGTTGTTTTTTTCTATTTTATATGATCAACTGAATGGTCTTTGTTGTCCTGCAGATGGGCCAAGCCTTGGAGCAAGCCCGGAGCCCCAGTCTGAGCCTGAGTCCAATGAGCAGCCCTTACTCGGACATCAGGGCTTATCTCCAGGGCAACACGTTGGCTTCCAGGAAGAAGGTGCTGCCCATCATCAAGGACTTCCTGAGGGACAGGGAGCGAAGAGAGGTGCATTGTGGGAGCCTAGAGGAGAGCTACGAGGCACCATGGCAACGAGCGTGCACTGAGGACGCTGGGATAGAGGAGGACTCCTACTTCCCCCCCACCCCTATGAACAGTCTGGTGGAGGGCTGTCCCCTTGACAACGGGCTGCCCAAGATCAGCGCTGAAGCTCTGACGGAGAAGTTCAGCAAGATGGCCAGCGAAGAGGAGAACGCAGGGGGACACTGATGTCACTCACACTCCTGGTGGTCAGCGGAGCACCCAAGCTCACTAACCTGTATAACAGCTGGATGGCCAGAGAGTTCTCGTAACAGGATTCAGACCAGTCAGTACAGATTGTTTGTGACTGTGCAGGGTGTTAAGGTAGGCACAACATTGATCCGCTGGGACGAGGACTGGGAGTCACACTGTTCCCAATACAGAGGAGTAAACAATCCACTGGCAATCATATTGGAGATGATGGAAATGTATTGAAAATATTAGCGGTCCAAGGCACTGCATCTCAGTGCTAGAGGCATCACTACAGACCCTGGTTCGATTCCAGGCTGTATCACAACTGGCCGTGATTGGGAGTCCCATAGGGTTAGGGTTTGGCCGGGGTAGGCCGTCAGTGTAATAAGAATTTGTTCTTAACTGACTTGCCTCGTTAAATAAAGGTTCAATCAAAAAATATTAGTGACACTGATGCTTTCATCCTTGAATGGGAATAAGACATTTAAGTGGGAACCTTGTTAATGGAAAAATACTCCCGGTTGTTATGTTTCCGGGAAATACATTTTGCTGTAGATTTGAGAAAATAGATCCACTCTCTCTCTTCTCCCCAAGAGTGTGTGTGCAGCCTAGACTAATGTGTATATGAACATTTTTGTGATAGATGCCTAAACCAATTTGCGGCCCCACTTTATTTGGATAGTCCAGCTGTAGATGCTCTAAAGATGGTCAAACTATCTGTTGATAAGCAACTGCTTACTAAGCTTAGGGTAAGGGTTAATAGTTAGAGTTGGGTTTAGGGTAAGAGTTAAGTTTAGGTTAAGGTTGGCGTTTAGTACATAGTTTGTTGAAATGTGATAGTCTGTAGAGCATCTACAGATGGACTGTCCAAGTAAAGTGTTACTCTGCATGATATGCAGTGTTGATTTGACATAATTGATAAGCAGTTTGACGTTGAAGTGTTTGTGTTGAATAGTTATTGCTAGAAATAGCTAGACAGTATTCCTTGACTGACTGTTTTATTGATAATAAATCAGTTTTGAATGTTCTTCTGACTCAAAACACCATTATAATACTGTATCTTCTCCAAATGAAAGATTTTGTATACTACAAATGTATGTAAACATAATTTAAAAAATATTATTTAAGAATTATCTGATTATATGCAATTGTATTGCAAGAAGATACAGTAACTTCCGTTTGATAGTGGTAAAGCACTTGGTACCAATGATATTGCTGATGTCATGTTAATTTGAATATAATACTTTGATCTCTTTTATCTGAAACTAGGACTCCCCAGAACCACTCAAGGTACTGCCAGGCCTGATGTAGTCTAATTAAATGACTGTTTATTTCATAAAATGCTCCAAACGGATGAGAACAGTGTTCTTTGAGATCTAGCTATAATCTGCACCAAAAGGTAGAGTAGATTTCAGTCAAGGTTAGACCATTGGCAGATGTTATGAAGGACAATCAAGTGAAAAATGTCAGTTTGACCTTTTTAATCATTTGGAAACCAACTGACTAAAGTTTTACAGTTAGAAATGTAATGGTTTCACCTGAAATGTTGAAAAGGGTTAAATAGTATTAAAGTTTCTTATCCTGTTTTGTCGTTATTTCAACTCCGTGTTTGTAATGGGAGGATGTTGGGACCATGGAGGCTCCTCCCAGGGTGGTATCTACTGTCTTCCTTCCTCTAGAGTTAGGCCGTATCCAAATGTTCATACCGTTTCTGTACCATACCAGGGTATACGTATTACCAGAAGTGCACACTTCTTTTTTAGGCACAAAACAAATGAGGCAACAGGGATCTTGATCCAGGAGGGCATTGAATGTTTCTACTGTAACCAAGAAGCTTGACCTTGACATTTAGCAAACCAAATGCATAGCTGGAGCCCTCATTTATTTCTTATAATTATACTTAAGTTGTAATGCGGCAGGCCCTGCGAGGCGGGGGTGCCCCCAACCCAAAGAATGGTTTTGAAAATCATACCGTTGGTATTTTTCTAAATACCCTGGTATAAACGGTATATCGCCCAAGCCTGCCTACCTCCCTCCTATCCTTAACTCCTCCCTGACTGTGGGAGAACTGAGGCACATTCAATGGGATGCAATGTTTAGAACACTGCAGATAGAAATGTAATGTATAGAAGGGACAAGCCTCCATTATGCAGAGTACAAATGGTTATGTTTATTCTATGCAGTGCATTTCTATCTGCGAGGCTCTAGCTAAACATGTTTCAATCTGCCGACTAAGCACCATAGCTGCCCAGGTGAGTTTAGCCTTAGGCAATAGGGAAACAACCACAACAGGTCCTGGTGAAATGCAGCAAAACCTGTAGGGACAGGAAGAGGGTGAATTCACTGACATAGACACACATCCACACAAACACACCCACCCACATCAACAGACTTCCTCATGAGAAAGGCAGATGAGCCAGCAGGCTGTCTTGTTTTGCAAGAAACTCTAGTTCCTGGAGGTACCCATTCAGTGCTGTGATAATCATCTGATCTCACTCACAGGGTGGACGATATGGGGACCTATACAGACCAGGGGGACCAGTATATGCTAAATGGGTAAGTGATTAAAATGAATGTATCTACCACTTTGCTAGTTTATTCTGTGGAAACCCATAGTTTCACAACCAGTGTGTGTAACAAATGTGAAGTGACGCTCATAGCGGTGTGGGTTTTCTGAAACTAAAACAGTGGTATCAGTGTTTCAGCTCATTTCAATTGCAAGAGGAAAATATGGAGTAGTGAATTTCAATTGTTAGAGGGAAAGATGGAGTATTGAAGTGTGAGTGTTGTATCTATCTCCTTTACACCCCTCTAGACTCCATGTCATATGACCTGCTCTCTGGACAATGGACAGGGGTTAACAAAATGAGAAATGGGAAGTCACAAACCACTCTGACACTAACCAGGCCAGTAGTGACGATAAAGATGCCATCCGTCCTGGGAGTCTGCTCTAATGACTTCCTCAGTGCTGAATCGCTGGCTTTGCAAAACTGACAAAGCTTTGATTCATGCATGGGCTTAGTAATTGCCCATGTTTGTTTTATAACTAAGATTTACATGGACTAAAGGGCAACTTCCACCACTGGATTTGGTGAGCTGTTGACAGGATTCACGAACAGTGTCTGGGGTGATGTAATAATGCCTGTAGATAGAAATTTGGTTTAGGCCTATAATTAATATACCGGTAATTGGAATGAAACATACTGATCTTAGTCTCTGTCTGATACTTGTACTGCGAAAGACAGCCACTGTATCTCTGATGTCATCATTAGTTGCCTCCGAATTCCTTCCATATCCCTTCTTCTGTATATTGTCATCGATCTATCTGCGGGGGGATAGATTGGAGTTGGAGGTATAGATAGATTAGAGGTATTGGAGTTGAAGAGGCATTTTTTCCGTTGCTTTTTGGAAGTAGGCTACATACCGGCTGTAACGGGAGTAAATGAGATAGTTGCTCAGCGAAACTCCATATTTGGTGATCAAGGAACATATTTTGACATTACAATGCTGGCGGAAAGGGAGTTTGAATCGGAGCTTTCTTGGCGTTAGGTTAATCCCTGCTATCTACTCCTGTCCTCTTATAGGCAGAGGCTTCAATAACTGCCTCGACAGGCCGTGGCCATTACAAGATCAGGTTTCCTTAACATAGAGTATACACCCTAGGCATGCTTCCTCGGGAACAATGCAAGAACAGATGTTGTCTTCCATTCCCACCACGAGCAGCTATTAACACCTTTTTTTACACGCGTCTACAGGTAACTGCCAAAATACACCAAACGTGTCTTAATATTGCGTTGGGCCACCAAGAGCCAGAACAGCTTCAATGCGCCTTGGCATAGATTCTACAAGTGTCTGGAAAGCTATTGGAGGGATGCGACACCATTATTCAACGAGACAATGCATCATTTTGTGTTTTGTAGATGGTGGTGGGAAACGCTGTCTCATGAGCCGCTCAGAATCTCCCTTAAGTGTTCAATTGAGTTGAGATCTGTTCACTGGTTGGTTGCAACACAGAGACCCTTTAACCCCCTATACTCTAACTTCACAAGATGTTCAGGTATTCAGTGCCACAACGATCACGTCCCAACGGGACGCCCACATTTTAAATAATTAAATAGATAATGAGTTTATACTCAGACCACATCTCACAAACCAACGCAGCTAAACCTTACTGTCACGAGTACAGCTGGGTTGACTCATCAAACCATAGACACGGAGAGGGATCTATTGATGTGTCATTCTCGTAAAAAACAAATCAGGAGAAGGCAATACCCTTTTTTTATGATAGTTGAGTAAACAGGAACTGTTATTGTTGCCGAAATGTGTTTCCTTTCAGTGTGGTAAGAGTTTGAGACTGCTGCATTGAGATACTCAACTATTTCTCTACGGATGTGTTAACAAGTTGCGATGAGTGATAGATCAGAAAGTTCTCACTCACTCAGGTGTGGTGAACGTGTCACCAGCCGAGCACGTACAAAGCCCTCTGATTGGCTAAGCTAATGTATTGTTTGCTGTGTGGTTGGGTCGTCAGTCAGAACACTGCACTTGTGCGATCGTCGGAGTGTTTACAATTGACGACTTTGAAATAACTTATCTTCTTGATCAACATTTTTAACGTTTTTTTAACCTCATCTTTTAATCATGATGTCTGCATGAGTGCGCGTTTATACAGAGGAAAGGGTGAAAGGTAGGCTATGCTCAGTTGCTTTGTGTATCGGTGTGTCTATCTTTATTTACAAAGGCATTGTGTAACTCCAGTAGAACTAGGTTGTTGGAGACGGGGAAGCTGATGTGGAAGCAATGTATAATCCAGTTGACGGCTTGAACACAGTTGTGCAAAGTTAGTTTACTACATATTAATACTGTGTAATGACACTAAAAGTGCTTAAACTACATGGATAAACTTACTGTAGTTTCACGATTCTTCATTTCTTTCTATATAGGGCCTACAGTTGGACATATTATAATTATTTTATCATTGCCAATTTATTGGTGCATCTAGCATTTGCTTATCACTGTTTGAATGTGTAAGTGACAGCTGGTGGTCTTCTAAACCAAGACAATCCCCCCCTTATGACAGTTTACAAATGAGTCTATATTCTGTATCTGTATGTCCTTACAGTGTGATGCTATATTAAACGTAATATAGGGAAGTGTTCAGCAGACATACTGTACATATGTGCCAAGGGTGCATGCATTATGCATGCAGCTGGTGGGTCTAAGGGTGTGTTGGCCACTTTGTGAACCACTCTTCCATGGAGTACTGGAGGCACAGTCACAGAGGGTGCTGTTTGACTCTTGCAGTGGTCCTGAAACCTTGTCAAGTGTGTCCACTGGCAGAGGCAGTCTAGACCAATGACAGCCAGAGGACACACATGGAGTAAGACAAGTTGCAAGCTTCTACATTGTTAGTTTTTCTCTCTCGCTCTTCTGTACTTGGACGTGATTGTGTCTGTGTACTCTCTGAGCACTGGAGTGAGGTGAGGGAGAACTTGAGGACTCAGTGCGTGTGTGCGTGTGTGTGGGGCGGGTGCTTGCTTGCAAGGTGTGTCTTGACTGTGATAAGGGCTCGGGAAGTAAGAGTGGCTTGTCTGTTAAATGAACAAAACAATGCTATGCCATTGCACAGCCATAGGCTTCTATGCAAGCGCCACTGCTGAGGTTACTGCCTTTTTGAAGATTGTGTTCCACCTTATAATATAACCAGTTGATTTTACAGTTTCAATAAATTCATCTTAAATAGTACTAATGGTTATGATAAATTAGGTATTGTTTCACACTGGTGGCATATAGATAAATGCACATTAAGCGTGTACTAGAACAATCAAAACATGTCAAATGCCCATCCCTATAATCCTGTTTTCTGCCTACAATGCCTGCAGTACCACAGTCGGCCTTGAACTTCCTTGGTTTCAATGAGAGGGGGCAGTCATTCTCCCCTGATGACCAATGAACATATTGCAATTATTCGTGCGTAATGTTTGACAGGCACTTTACAAATAAGACTTTATTAATTTGGCATCATCACATTAAAAACATGGTACCTGCGTTTGGGCAGTGGCCTCCATCAGAGTGTCTGTCAGACTTTGTCTTATTTGAACTCTTAAGGACTATAGACTGTTGTTGAATCTTTTGATTATTACAGCATGTACAGCAAAGCATTTGAAGACTATTGAATGTGCTGTGATATGCTGTCTGTTCTGTAGGAGTCCAGAGGGGGCGAAGGCTGCTTCCTACATCCAGGACATGGAGCTGAGGGAGGAATGGCAGGATGAGGAGTTCCCCAGGTCAGAGACAAACCTAACCCTGACCTTTGACCTTACCCCCTGACCACATGAACTGTAAACCCCAGCCTGTTCACCATGACAATCTTAAACAATATTTTAGGTCCCTACAAAGAATGCTTTTTGGTTATGACCGGGTAAGAAAGCAGTACTAAGCTTTTTCAAGTATTTCGTATTCCCCCCTAGACCTCTTCCTGAAGATTCCCATAGTCCTGAGACCCAAGGAGAAAATGCAGAGAGACCAGGTATATCCCTAATACCCATATGTCTGCAAAGGCCTAATTCCAAAAGTGCTGCACCATATCCCACAATACCTGTGTGTGTGCTACTCCCCCAGCTCCACCCACCAGCCTGGCCCTGTCAGAAAACCCCATAAGGAAGAAGCGTCTGGTGGCGCCCACCCTCAGCCTGACCCTGTCCCGTACTGACTCAGCGGACCGCAGCGTGAGGTCGGGGGACACCGGGTACTCTGCCGCCGCCCTCTCACCCGACGAAGATGACACGGAGCTGGACATCAACCTGGAGGCCCTGGAGACGCCCTCGGACAGCGAGTCCTGCAACTTCCCTGACAGCATGCACGAACTGGAGTGGGAGGGTGAGACAAGAAACAAGAACTGGAGTGGGAGGGGGAGACAAGAACTGGAGTGGGAGGGTGAGACAAGAAACAAGAACTGGAGTGGGAGGGTGAGAGGGGAGACAAGAACTGGAGTGGGAGGGTGAGACAAGAAACAAGAACTGGAGTGTGAGGGTGAGACAAGAAACAAGAACTGGAGTGGGTGAGAGAGGGGACAAGAACTGGAGTGGGAGGGTGAGAGAGGACACAAGAACTGAAGTGGGAGGGTGAGAGAGGAGACAAGAACTGGAGTGGGAGGGTGAGAGAGAAATGGAGTGGGAGGATGACAGAGAAAGACGACTTGCACGAACTGGAGTGGGAAGGTGAAAGCGAGAGTGGGAGGTATGAGGGTGGGGAGAGAGACTGAGGGGGTGTGGGGTAGAATGAACTGTAGTGGGAGGTCAGAAAACAGAGAGTAGGAGAGAGATAAAGATAAATTCCAATTTGGAACATAGTATTCTTCTATTCCATTCCATTTTATAATTCTGAATTCCATTCTGAAATGGAATGGTATGATGCTTGCACAATCTAATCCCACTATTCTTGACCTTCATCTGACCTCTGATGACCAGATGACCTGCCGCGGCTGGGCCGGGGGGAGGATGGTGTCTCAGGCACCACGGTGATGGAGCAGGCAGAGATGGGCTCCATGGAGCTAGACCAGGTGGACAACAGGGGGCGCCGCTGGAGAAGGTTCTGCGTCACAGGACAGGAGTACCACGTCAACATGAGTGTCCTGGAGCCATACCTCCAGGTGCTCTCCCACGGAGGTGAGACACAGCTGATGCTGACTGTCAAGTAACTACTTGAACAGCCTGTAAAATCAAAGCTTCCATAACTGAGTCCAGCTGAGTGCATATGACACAGCATCTGTTGTGTAGGTCCCACTATATGCATTTCCTAAAAATGACAGGCCTCAGTGAAAGGGAATGATTTTCAGTTGCACTATGTCAATCTATCTGATATACAAAACATTAAGAACTGCTCTTCCCATGACATAGACTGACCAGGTAAATACAGGTGAAAGCTATGATCCCTTATTGATGTCACTTGTTAAATCCACTTCAATCAGTGTAGATGAAGGGGGAGGAGACAGGTTAAAGAAGGATTTTTAAGCCTTGAGACAATTGAGACATGGGTTGTGTATGTGTGCCATTCAGAAGGTGAATGGGAAAGACAAAATATTTAAGTGCCTTTGAACGGGGTATGGTTGCTCCCGAGTGGCGCAGCGATCTAAGGCACTGCATCTCAGTGCAAGAGCTGTCACTGCAGTCCCTGGTTCGAATCCAGGCTGCATCACATCTGGCCGTGATTGGGATTCCCATAGGGCGGCGCACAATTGTCCCAGCGTCGTCTGGGTTTGGCCGGGGTAGGCTGTCATTGTAAATAAGAATTTGTTCTTAACTGACTTGCCTAGTTAAATAAAGGTTACATTTAAAAAAAATATATATATATATCTTTAAATAGTAGGTGCCAGGCGCACCGGTTTGTGTCAAGAACTACAATGCTGCTGGGTTTTTCCACACTCAACAGTTTCCCATGTGTATCTCATGTCCACCACCCAAAGGACATCTAACCAACTTGATACAACTGTGGGAAGCATTGGAGTTAACATGGGCCAGTGTCCCTCTGGAATATGTTAGACACCTTGTAGAGTCTATCCCCGACAAATTGAGGGTGTTCTGAGGGCAAGGGGAGGGGGGTTGCAACTCAATATTAGGAAGGTGTTCCTAATGTTTGGTATACTCAGTGTGAATCCAGGTGAATCCATCTATATATTACTGTATATACCCCTAAAATAATAGTATGTTAGGTTGAGGAGGATGGCTTCCTTTGACTATACGACTGTATCTATTTTATGAATAGCCTTACTGGGCCCAATCAAGTTACCTCATCATGATGTCAAACAACAACAGAGTTCAAGCAGAAATACATTTGTCTTAAGTATTTCAGTATTTTATTAGGACCCCCCTTAGCAGTACTTAACACTATAGCAGTTCAACATGTACTCTGTCTATACTCCCACAGTTGGAACTTGTCATTCTTCACTATGTCATTCTATGTGATATACATGTGCTGTATCTCATGAGGTATGCTTCTGTGTTTCCTAGGTTATTACGGGGAGGCTATGAACGCCATCATCACGTTCTCCTCCTGTTACCTACCAGAGAACACGGTGGAGAACTATGAGTACGTCATGGACAATCTCTTCAGGTCAGTGTAGACGGACAAACACCCTCTGGTGTTGAGGTCTCAATGAAAGTTTTGTTTCTTATTTGGGTGTGTGTGTGTGTACGGTGCAGGTACATAGTGGGGACGCTGGACCTGATGGTGTCAGAAGGCTATGTCATGGTGTACCTGTGCAGCATGGCTCCCAGGAATAAGATGCCCGCTATCAAATGGCTGCGACAGTGTTACACCTCCATTGACAGAAGGTACAGTACATTCCTCTTGCTCTTTCTTTCACAAGGTTCCCTCTGCTGTTGTACTGAAAGAGTCCAGAGGAGGGGGCAAGTGGCCCTCTGTATAGCACTGCTGTGGTCCAGGAATTGGACAGAATGGGAGGACGTAATGGGAGGGCTCTTATTCCTGTCCTATCTATGCTTCTCCTCCCCTAGTGTGGAATATCACAGGAATGCTATAATGATTCAGGGCTGTGAGGATCTCTACCACAGGGTAGTATAATGTTTCAGGGCTGTGAGGATCTCTACCACAGGGTAGTATAATGATTCAGGGCTGCGAGGATCTCTACCACAGGGTAGTATAATGATTCAGGGCTGTGAGGATCTCTACCACAGGGTAGTATAATGATTCAGGGCTGTGAGGATCTCTACCACAGGGTAGTATAATGTTTCAGGGCTGTGAGGATCTCTACCACAGGGTAGTATAATGATTCAGGGCTATGAGGATCTCTACCACAGGGTAGTATAATGATTCAGGGCTGTGAGGATCTCTACCACAGGGTAGTATAATAATTCAGGGCTATGAGGATCTCTACCACAGGGTAGTATAATAATTCAGGGCTATGAGGATCTCTACCACAGGGAAGTGCCCCCTCCGGACATTCCTCAGATAACCCTCTGATCCCTGACTGTGTGTGTGTGCCAAATCAAAATCATATTGTATTTG
>NC_074670.1:8928883-8962618 GCF_029448725.1 Salvelinus fontinalis
TGTGGGTAGATGAGACTGGGTTACATCGTGGGTAGATGAGACTGGGTTATATCGTGGGTAGATGAGACTGGGTTATATCGTGGATAGATGAGACTGGGTTATATCGTGGATAGATGAGACTGGGTTATATCGTGGGTAGATGAGACTGGGTTATATCGTGGATAGATGAGACTGGGTTATATCGTGGGTAGATGAGACTGGGTTATATCGTGGGTAGATGAGACTGGGTTATATCGTGGGTAGATGAGACTGGGTTATATTGTGGGTAGATGAGACTGGGTTATATCGTGGGTAGATGAGACTGGGTTATATCGTGGGTAGATGAGACTGGGTTATATCGTGGGTAGATGAGACTGGGTTATATCGTGGATAGATGAGACTGGGTTATATCGTGGATAGATGAGACTGGGTTATATTGTGGGTAGATGAGACTGGGTTATATCGTGGGTAGATGAGACTGGGTTATATCGTGGGTAGATGAGACTAGGTTATATTGTGGATAGATGAGACTGGGTTATATTGTGGGTAGATGAGACTGGGTTATATTGTGGATAGATGAGACTGGGTTATATCGTGGATAGATGAGACTGGGTTATATCGTGGGTAGATGAGACTGGGTTATATTGTGGATAGATGAGACTGGGTTATATTGTGGATAGATGAGACTGGGTTATATCGTGGGTAGATGAGACTGGGTTATATTGTGGGTAGATGAGACTGGGTTATATTGTGGATAGATGAGACTGGGTTATATCGTGGGTAGATGAGACTGGGTTATATCGTGGGTAGATGAGACTGGGTTATATTGTGGGTAGATGAGACTGGGTTATATTGTGGGTAGATGAGACTGGGTTATATCGTGGAATGATGAGACTGGGTTATATCGTGGGTAGATGAGACTGGGTTATATTGTGGGTAGATGAGACTGGGTTATATTGTGGATGCTCCCTGAGAATTTTCTTTCACCTGTCTAGTTGAGTTACTTCAGTACTCTGTTTACTCTTGATCTGCAACAGATGGCTGATGTCACTTCCCTATACCTCCATACTGTACTACTGAGTGTTCAGGGGGGGGGGCAGCATGTTAATAATCCCCTCACTGACTGGGAACATTTTAGCAGATGCTCTTATCCAGAGCGATTTACAGGACCAATTAGGATTAAGTGCCTTGCTCTAAGGGCACATCAATTCTATTTTTTCACCAAGTCGGCTCGGGGATTTGAACCAGCAACGTTTAAATTACTGGTCCAATGCTCTTAACTGCTAGGCTACCTGCTGCTAGACTTCAGGCTGTAGACTGGCTAATTGTCACATGACCGGCTTTTGTTATCGCAACAAGCTGTCTCTGTTAGCCCCTAGCTCTGGCACCCATGACTCGTGCCGCTGTCACAGACAGCCATGCTCTGGGAAAATGAAACACCCTACTTGTTTCTCAACTCCACATTAAAATGTTCAACAAAAACATGTAGTGGAGTTAGCAGGCTGTAGCTTAGCCATTACATCACAGTCTGCTCTACTGAGGTCATTGATGGAATTATCCTAAGGCTATTTGACAAAGAGCTAGCCAGAGCCTTCAGGCAGGGGAGGGAAGTCAGCCCTTAGCTCATCCACTTTAGGCTACACTGGGATCTGCCATTGACCCTTCAGAAGGCTATTCAAACAGTGTCCAGGGTTTTACTCTAGGATGGGGGACATTGTGCAGAACCAAGAGTACCTAATCTCCAGTGAACAGCATCATCGTGACGTGCATTGACATTACAACACACACACACACACACACACACACACACACACACACACACACACACACACACACACACACACACACACACACAGCCTGTCCACATAGCACTGTCCACTCACTAAGACACATCTGATTGCCTTTGAAGGCCCATTACAAGAGTAATGGATAGACTGCCCTGTATTTTCTCATGGTAAATCCCCTCATAGGAGTTGGATATTCTTGTGACTGTATTCATCCCACTCTACCCTCCTCAGGGGAACGCAGAGGGCAGCCCAGGGTTCCATGTGGTCCTGGGGAACGAGGCCTGTGACCTGGACTCCATGGTGTCAGCTCTGGCCTACGCATACTTCCTGTCCAAGGTGAGAGTAACCCACCCCATCATTTGGACCCGACCCATGTGTTGAGAATGGTTCAACAGAGCAAGCGTCAGGTGTTATAACACCTCTCTCTCCCCCCTCCCAGACACTTGATTCTGTGAAAATTCCTCTTCCCGTTCTGAACATTCCCCGGCAAGAGTTCCCGCTGCGCACGGACAATGCCTTCCTGCTGAGAGAGAGTGGCCTCTCCCAGGATGACCTGGTGTTCCGGGACGAGGTGGACCTGGGGAGTCTACACCGGGCCGGCCGGCTGGACCTCACACTGGTGGACCACAACGTGCTGCCCAGGTCAGGGTCAACCATGACACCTTAACCCCTGTCCACTGACAGTCATCCAGGACGTAAACACTATCTCTATAAAAGCAACACTGACCTAGAGACTCCTTGAAATATCTTGACTAAAGTCCCTGACTGACTGACTGACTGTGTGGCTGTCTGTTGCAGCTCTGACCGTGATCTAGAGGAGGCGGTGTTGGAGGTGATCGACCATCACCTCCTGGAGAGGAAGCCCTCACCCTCCTGTCCCATTACCGTGGAGACGGTGGGCTCCTGCACCACCCTGGTGACAGAACGGATCATCCAGAAAGCCCCTGAAGTCCTCGACCAACAGGTGGCCCAGCTCTTATATGGTAACCAGAAATATAACTGATGTATGTGGAAATCATGTCAGTATTTAGTGAACTATGTCTTTAACTGTGTCACTGTGTGAAGAGACTGACATCCTGTTCTTTGTGATCACAGGCACCATAGTGTTAGACTGTGTGAACATGGCCCCAGAGGCAGGGAAAGTCACCCCTAAAGACAGCCAGTACGCTGTCCTCCTGGAGACGCACTTCCCCAACCTGCCACCAAGGGGCGTCCTCTTCCAGTCCTTGCAGAATGCTAAATTTGACGTGTCAGGTAAACACCCCAGGATTAATACCTGAAGCTCAGCCTTGTGGGTGTGATTTTTGCCTCTCAGATTAGAACGATGGTCATCCCATGATATCAATGCCATGTTTAAGTATGAAGGAGAGGGAGACCTACAATGTTTTTTTGCTCGTATTCCCTTGTTCCCAGGTCTCACCACAGAACAGATGCTACTGAAAGACATGAAGGTGGCATCGGAAGGAGATTTAAAACTGGCAGTCAGTGTGATATATATGACACTGGAGGTGGGTGTGTATCTTAACTATTCAGTATGTGATACAAAACAAGGTTGTACCTACTACTGGTGGATAATAACATGGTTCAAATACTAGTTCTAGTTCTACTGCAGTATGCCATCTCACAATGCACATGTTTCACCAATTAATTATTTGTAGAATCTCACTTCAGATCTAAACTGAACACAGTCCTCAAGTTATCAGAGCCTTCCCTGTGTTACTGCCTGACGCACCCTATCAGACACTTCCCTGTGTTACTGCCAGACACACCCTTCAGACACTTCCCTGTGTTACTGCCTGACGCACCCTTCAGACACTTCCCTGTGTTACTGCCAGACACACCCTTCAGACACTTCTCTGTGTTACTGCCTGACACACCCTTCAGACACTTCTCTGTGTTACTGCCTGACACACCCTTCAGACACTTCTCTGTGTTACTGCCTGACGCACCCTATCAGACACTTCCCTGTGTTACTGCCAGACACACCCTTCAGACACTTCTCTGTGTTACTGCCTGACGCACCCTTCAGACACTTCTCTGTGTTACTGCCTGACACACCCTTCAGACACTTCCCTGTGTTACTGCCAGACACACCCTTCAGACACTTTTCTGTATTACTGCCTGACGCACCCTTCAGACACTTTTCTGTGTTACTGCCTGACACACCCTTCAGACACTTTTCTGTGTTACTGCCTGACACACCCTTCAGACACTTCTCTGTGTTACTGCCTGACGCACCCTTCAGACACTTCTCTGTGTTACTGCCTGACGCACCCTTCAGACACTTCCCTGTGTTACTGCCTGACGCACCCTTCAGACACTTCTCTGTGTTACTGCCTGACACACCCTTCAGACACTTCTCCGTGTTACTGCCTGACGCACCCTTCAGACACTTCCCTGTGTTACTGCCAGACACACCCTTCAGACACTTCCCTGTGTTACTGCCTGACACACCCTTCAGACACTTCTCTGTGTTACTGCCAGACACACCCTTCAGACACTTCCCTGTGTTACTGCCTGACGCACCCTTCAGACACTTCCCTGTGTTACTGCCTGACGCACCCTTCAGACACTTCTCCGTGTTACTGCCTGACACACCCTTCAGACACTTCCCTGTGTTACTGCCTGACGCACCCTTCAGACACTTCCCTGTGTTACTGCCTGACGCACCCTTCAGACACTTCCCTGTGTTACTGCCAGACACACCCTTCAGACACTTCTCCGTGTTACTGCCAGACACACCCTTCAGACACTTCTCTGTGTTACTGCCAGACACACCCTTCAGACACTTCTCTGTGTTACTGCCAGACACACCCTTCAGACACTTCTCTGTGTTACTGCCAGACACACCCTTCAGACACTTCTCCGTGTTACTGCCAGACACACCCTTCAGACACTTCCCTGTGTTACTGCCTGACGCACCCTTCAGACACTTCTCTGTGTTACTGCCAGACACACCCTTCAGACACTTCCCTGTGTTACTGCCCGACACACCCTTCAGACACTTCTCTGTGTTACTGCCCGACACACCCTTCAGACACTTCCCTGTGTTACTGCCTGACACACCCTTCAGACACTTCCCTGTGTTACTGCCCGACACACCCTTCAGACACTTCCCTGTGTTACTGCCCGACACACCCTTCAGACACTTCTCTGTGTTACTGCCCGACACACCCTTCAGACACTTCCCTGTGTTACTGCCAGACACACCCTTCAGACACTTCCCTGTGTTACTGCCCGACACACCCTTCAGACACTTCTCTGTGTTACTGCCCGACACACCCTTCAGACACTTCTCTGTGTTACTGCCCGACACACCCTTCAGACACTTCTCTGTGTTACTGCCAGACACACCCTTCAGACACTTCTCTGTGTTACTGCCAGACACACCCTTCAGACACTTCTCTGTGTTACTGCCAGACACACCCTTCAGACACTTCTCTGTGTTACTGCCAGACACACCCTTCAGACACTTCCCTGTGTTACTGCCTGACGCACCCTTCAGACACTTCTCTGTGTTACTGCCAGACACACCCTTCAGACACTTCCCTGTGTTACTGCCCGACACACCCTTCAGACACTTCTCTGTGTTACTGCCCGACACACCCTTCAGACACTTCCCTGTGTTACTGCCTGACACACCCTTCAGACACTTCCCTGTGTTACTGCCCGACACACCCTTCAGACACTTCCCTGTGTTACTGCCCGACACACCCTTCAGACACTTCTCTGTGTTACTGCCCGACACACCCTTCAGACACTTCCCTGTGTTACTGCCAGACACACCCTTCAGACACTTCCCTGTGTTACTGCCCGACACACCCTTCAGACACTTCTCTGTGTTACTGCCCGACACACCCTTCAGACACTTCTCTGTGTTACTGCCCGACGCACCCTTCAGACACTTCTCTGTGTTACTGCCCGACGCACAGTTCAGACACTTCTCTGTGTTACTGCCTGACGCACAGTTCAGACACTTCTCTGTGTTACTGCCTGACGCACAGTTCAGACACTTCTCTGTGTTACTGCCAGACACACCCTTCAGACACTTCTCTGTGTTACTGCCAGACACACCCTTCAGACACTTCTCTGTGTTACTGCCCGACACACCCTTCAGACACTTCCCTGTGTTACTGCCCGACACACCCTTCAGACACTTCTCTGTGTTACTGCCAGACACACCCTTCAGACACTTCCCTGTGTTACTTCCTGACACACCCTTCAGACACTTCCCTGTGTTACTGCCTGACACACCCTTCAGACACTTCTCTGTGTTACTGCCAGACACACCCTTCAGACACTTCTCTGTGTTACTGCCTGACGCACAGTTCAGACACTTCTCTGTGTTACTGCCTGACGCACCCTTCAGACACTTCTCTGTGTTACTGCCAGACGCACCCTTCAGACACTTCCCTGTGTTACTGCCTGACGCACCCTTCAGACACTTCCCTGTGTTACTGCCAGACGCACCCTTCAGACACTTCTCCGTGTTACTGCCCGACGCACCCTTCAG
Organism: Salvelinus fontinalis; assembly: GCF_029448725.1. Classification (NCBI taxonomy): domain Eukaryota; kingdom Metazoa; phylum Chordata; class Actinopteri; order Salmoniformes; family Salmonidae; genus Salvelinus; species Salvelinus fontinalis. Next base: position 8,935,163 of record NC_074670.1, read on the forward strand.
ACACTTCTCTGTGTTACTGCCCGACGCACCCTTCAGACACTTCTCTGTGTTACTGCCTGACGCACAGTTCAGACACTTCTCTGTGTTACTGCCAGACACACCCTTCAGACACTTCTCTGTGTTACTGCCCGACACACCCTTCAGACACTTCTCTGTGTTACTGCCCGACACACCCTTCAGACACTTCTCTGTGTTACTGCCAGACACACCCTTCAGACACTTCCCTGTGTTACTGCCCGACACACCCTTCAGACACTTCCCTGTGTTACTGCCCGACACACCCTTCAGACACTTCTCTGTGTTACTGCCAGACACACCCTTCAGACACTTCTCTGTGTTACTGCCAGACACACCCTTCAGACACTTCTCTGTGTTACTGCCCGACACACCCTTCAGACACTTCCCTGTGTTACTGCCCGACACACCCTTCAGACACTTCCCTGTGTTACTGCCCGACACACCCTTCAGACACTTCTCTGTGTTACTGCCAGACACACCCTTCAGACACTTCTCTGTGTTACTGCCAGACACACCCTTCAGACACTTCTCTGTGTTACTGCCAGACACACCCTTCAGACACTTCTCTGTGTTACTGCCAGACACACCCTTCAGACACTTCTCTGTGTTACTGCCAGACACACCCTTCAGACACTTCTCTGTGTTACTGCCAGACACACCCTTCAGACACTTCTCTGTGTTACTGCCAGACACACCCTTCAGACACTTCTCTGTGTTACTGCCAGACACACCCTTCAGACACTTCTCTGTGTTACTGCCAGACACACCCTTCAGACACTTCTCTGTGTTACTGCCAGACACACCCTTCAGACACTTCCCTGTGTTACTGCCTGACACACCCTTCAGACACTTCCCTGTGTTACTGCCAGACACACCCTTCAGACACTTCCCTGTGTTACTGCCTGACACACCCTTCAGACACTTCCCTGTGTTACTGCCTGACGCACCCTTCAGACACTTCTCTGTGTTACTGCCTGACACACCCTTCAGACACTTCCCTGTGTTACTGCCTGACACACCCTTCAGACACTCAAAACGTGAAGGTGGGATGTTGCACCTAGTTCATGAAGATCACCTCCCCCCACATGTCCAATCAGGTGGAACCACCCACAAGTAAAAAGGCACAAACCCTGTGCCTGCCTCTTCATGTGAACTTATAAAGGGACTCAACTGGTGCACTTGAGTTTATACTGAGATTCACAAACAAACTGTAATATCTATAAATGTTGTCCCTCAGGCTTTTCTACAGAGACAAAGCTTACAGCAAGAGCTCTGTGAGTTCTGCCACAAGCACAGCTACAACCTGGTGGTGGCCATGACGATCTCCTTCAACGATAACAAGGAGCCCTTCAGGCAGCTGGCTGTCTACAGCTCCAGCACCCTCTACAGGGGGGAGGTAGGAACTACACCATCCCAATCAGACATGATCCCATAGAGTTGACTATCTAGAGTTAAAGTAAGTCATTATGAAGAGTTGATAGTAAGCTTTGGGTTTCCAGTGTTGTTTTTTTCTATTTTATATGATCAACTGAATGGTCTTTGTTGTCCGGCAGATGAGCCAAGCCTTGGAGCAAGCCCGGAGCCCCAGTCTGAGCCTGAGTCCAATGAGCAGCCCTTACTCGGACATCAGGGCTTATCTCCAGGGCAACACGTTGGCTTCCAGGAAGAAGGTGCTGCCCATCATCAAGGACTTCCTGAGGGACAGGGAGCGAAGAGAGGTGCATTGTGGGAGCCTAGAGGAGAGCTACGAGGCACCATGGCAACGAGCGTGCACTGAGGACGCTGGGATAGAGGAGGACTCCTACTTCCCCCCCACCCCTATGAACAGTCTGGTGGAGGGCTGTCCCCTTGACAACGGGCTGCCCAAGATCAGCGCTGAAGCTCTGACGGAGAAGTTCAGCAAGATGGCCAGCGAAGAGGAGAACGCAGGGGGGCACTGATGTCACTCACACTCCTGGTGGTCAGCGGAGCTCCCAAGCTCACTAACCTGTATAACAGCTGGATGGCCAGAGAGTTCTCGTAACAGGATTCAGACCAGTCAGTACAGATTGTTTGTGACTGTGCAGGGTGTTAAGGTAGGCACAACATTGATCCGCTGGGACGAGGACTGGGAGTCACACTGTTCCCAATACAGAGGAGTAAACAATCCACTGGCAATCATATTGGAGATGATGGAAATGTATTGAAAATATTAGCGGTCCAAGGCACTGCATCTCAGTGCTAGAGGCATCACTACAGACGCTGGTTCGATTCCAGGTTGTATCACAACTGGCCGTGATTGGGAGTCCCATAGGGTTAGGGTTTGGCCGGGGTAGGCCGTCAGTGTAATAAGAATTTGTTCTTAACTGACTTGCCTCGTTAAATAAAGGTTCAATCAAAAAATATTAGTGACACTGATGCTTTCATCCTTGAATGGGAATAAGACATTTAAGTGGGAACCTTGTTAATGGAAAAATACTCCCGGTTGTTATGTTTCCGGGAAATACATTTTGCTGTAGATTTAAGAAAATAGATCCACTCTCTCTCTTCTCCCCAAGAGTGTGTGTGCAGCCTAGACTAATGTGTATATGAACATTTTTGTGATAGATGCCTAAACCAATATGTGGTCTTCTTACTAAGGAAACAGGGATCTTAATCCAGGAGGGCATTGAATGTCTCTACTGTAACCAAGAAGCTTGATCTTGACATCTAGGCACTGTGCCCTATACTAATGTGTATAGGAAGATTTTTGTTTTAGATGCCTAAACCAATTTGCGGCCCCACTTTATTTGGATAGTCCAGCTGTAGATGCTCTAAAGATGGTCAAACTATCTGTTGATAAGCAACTGCTTACTAAGCTTAGGGTAAGGGTTAATAGTTAGAGTTGGGTTTAGGGTAAGAGTTAAGTTTAGGTTAAGGTTGGCATTTAGTACATAGTTTGTTGAAATGTGATAGTCTGTAGAGCATCTACAGATGGACTGTCCAAGTAAAGTGTTACTCTGCATGATATGCAGTGTTGATTTGACATAATTGATAAGCAGTTTGACGTTGAAATGTTTGTGTTGAATAGTTATTGCTAGAGATAGCTAGACATTATTCCTTGACTGACTGTTTTATTGATAATAAATCAGTTTTGAATGTTCTTCTGACTCAAAACACCATTATAATACTGTATCTTCTCCAAATGAAAGATTTTGTATACTACAAATGTATGTAAACATAATTAAAAAAATATTATTTAAGAATTATCTGATTATATGCAATTGTTTTGCAAGAAGATACAGTAACTTCCGTTTGATAGTGGTAAAGCACTTGGTACCAATGATATTGCTGATGTCATGTTAATTTGAATATAATACTTTGATCTCTTTTATCTGAAACTAGGACTCCCCAGAACCACTCAAGGTACTGCCAGGCCTGATGTAGTCTAATTAAATGACTGTTTATTTCATAAAATGCTCCAAACGGATGAGAACAGTGTTCTTTGAGATCTAGCTATAATCTGCACCAAAAGGTAGAGTAGATTTCAGTCAAGGTTAGACCATTGGCAGATGTTATGAAGGACAATCAAGTGAAAAATGTCAGTTTGACCTTTTTAATCATTTGGAAACCAACTGACTAAAGTTTTACAGTTAGAAATGTAATGGTTTCACCTGAAATGTTGAAAAGGGTTAAATAGTATTAAAGTTTCTTATCCTGTTTTGTCGTTATTTCAACTCCGTGTTTGTGATGGGAGGATGTTGGGACCATGGAGGCTCCTCCCAGGGTGGTATCTACTGTCTTCCTTCCTCTAGAGTTAGGCCGTATCCAAATGTTCATACCGTTTCTGTACCATACCAGGGTATACGTATTACCAGAAGTGCACACTTCTTTTTTAGGCACAAAACAAATGAGGCAACAGGGATCTTGATCCAGGAGGGCATTGAATGTTTCTACTGTAACCAAGAAGCTTGACCTTGACATTTAGCAAACCAAATGCATAGCTGGAGCCCTCATTTATTTCTTATAATTATACTTAAGTTGTAATGCGGCAGGCCCTGCGAGGCGGGGGTGCCCCCAACCCAAAGAATGGTTTTGAAAATCATACCGTTGGTATTTTTCTAAATACCCTGGTATAAACGGTATATCGCCCAAGCCTGCCTACCTCCCTCCTATCCTTAACTCCTCCCTGACTGTGGGAGAACTGAGGCACATTCAATGGGATGCAATGTCTAGAACACTGCAGATAGAAATGTAATGTATAGAAGGGACAAGCCTCCATTATGCAGAGTACAAATGGTTATGTTTATTCTATGCAGTGCATTTCTATCTGCGAGGCTCTAGCTAAACATGTTTCAATCTGCCGACTAAGCACCATAGCTGCCCAGGTGAGTTTAGCCTTAGGCAATAGGGAAACAACCACAACAGGTCCTGCTGAAATGCAGAAAAACCTGTAGGGACAGGAAGAGGGTGAATTCACTGACATAGACACACATCCACACAAACACACCCACCCACATCAACAGACTTCCTCATGAGAAAGGCAGATGAGCCAGCAGGCTGTCTTGTTTTGCAAGAAACTCTAGTTCCTGGAGGTACCCATTCAGTGCTGTAATAATCATCTGATCTCACTCACAGGGTGGACGATATGGGGACCTATACAGACCAGGGGGACCAGTATATGCTAAATGGGTAAGTGATTAAAATGAATGTATCTACCACTTTGCTAGTTTATTCTGTGGAAACCCATAGTTTCACAACCAGTGTGTGTAACAAGTGACGCTCATAGCGGTGTGGGTTTTCTGAACCTAAAACAGTGGTATCAGTGTTTCAGCTCATTTCAATTGCAAGAGGAAAATATGGAGTAGTGAATTTCAATTGTTAGAGGGGAAGATGGAGTATTGAAGTGTGAGTGTTGTATCTATCTCCTTTACACCCCTCTAGACTCCATGTCATATGACCTGCTCTCTGGACAATGGACAGGGGTTAACAAAAGGAGAAATGGGAAGTCACAAGCCACTCTGACACTAACCAGGCCAGTAGTGACGATAAAGATGCCATCCGTCCTGGGAGTCGGCTCTAATGACTTCCTCAGTGCTGAATCGCTGGCTTTGCAAAACTGACAAAGCTTTGATTCATGCATGGGCTTAGTAATTGCCCATGTTTGTTTTATAACTAAGATTTACATGGACTAAAGGGCAACTTCCACCACTGGATTTGGTGAGCTGTTGACAGGATTCACGAACAGTGTCTGGGGTGATGTAATAATGCCAGTAGATAGAAATTTGGTTTAGGCCTATAATTAATATACCGGTAATTGGAATGAAACATACTGATCTTAGTCTCTGTCTGATACTTGTACTGCGAAAGACAGCCACTGTATCTCTGATGTCATCATTAGTTGCCTCCGAATTCCTTCCATATCCCTTCTGTATATTGTCATCGATCTATCTGCGGGGGGATAGATTGGAGTTGGAGGTATAGATAGATTAGAGGTATTGGAGTTGAAGAGGCATTTTTTTCCGTTGCTTTTTGGAAGTAGGCTACATACCGGCTGTAACGGGAGTAAATGAGATAGTTGCTCAGCGAAACTCCATATTTGGTGATCAAGGAACATATTTTGACATTACAATGCTGGCGGAAAGGGAGTTTGAATCGGAGCTTTCTTGGCGTTAGGTTAATCCCTGCTATCTACTCCTGTCCTCTTATAGGCAGAGGCTTCAATAACTGCCTCGACAGGCCGTGGCCATTACAAGATCAGGTTTCCTTAACATAGAGTATACACCCTAGGCATGCTTCCTCGGGAACAATGCAAGAACAGAGGTTGTCTTCCATTCCCACCACGAGCAGCTATTAACACCTTTTTTTACACGCGTCTACAGGTAACTGCCAAAATACACCAAACGTGTCTTAATATTGCGTTGGGCCACCAAGAGCCAGAACAGCTTCAATGCGCCTTGGCATAGATTCTACAAGTGTCTGGAAAGCTATTGGAGGGATGCGACACCATTATTCAACGAGACAATGCATCATTTTGTGTTTTGTAGATGGTGGTGGGAAACGCTGTCTCATGAGCCGCTCAGAATCTCCCTTAAGTGTTCAATTGAGTTGAGATCTGTTCACTGGTTGGTTGCAACACAGAGACCCTTTAACCCCCTATACTCCAACCTCACAAGATGTTCAGGTATTCAGTGCCACAACGATCACGTCCCAACGGGACGCCCACATTTTAAATAATTAAATAGATAATGAGTTTATACTCAGACCACATCTCACAAACCAACGCAGCTAAGCCTTACTGTCACGAGTACAGCTGGGTTGACTCATCAAACCATAGACACGGAGAGGGATCTATTGATGTGTCATTCTCGTAAAAAACAAATCAGGAGAAGGCAATACCCTTTTTTTATGATAGTTGAGTAAACAGGAACTGTTATTGTTGCCGAAATGTGTTTCCTTTCAGTGTGGTAAGAGTTTGAGACTGCTGCATTGAGATACTCAACTATTTCTCTACGGATGTGTTAACAAGTTGCGATGAGTGATAGATCAGAAAGTTCTCACTCAGGTGTGGTGAACGTGTCACCAGCCGAGCACGTACAAAGCCCTCTGATTGGCTAAGCTAATGTATTGTTTGCTGTGTGGTTGGGTCGTCAGTCAGAACACTGCACTTGTGCGATCGTCGGAGTGTTTACAATTGACGACTTTGAAATAACTTATCTTCTTGATCAACATTTTTAACTTTTTTTTAACCTCATCTTTTAATCATGATGTCTGCATGAGTGCGCGTTTATACAGAGGAAAGGGTGAAAGGTAGGCTATGCTCAGTTGCTTTGTGTATCGGTGTGTCTATCTTTATTTACAAAGGCATTGTGTAACTCCAGTAGAACTAGGTTGTTGGAGACGGGGAAGCTGATGTGGAAGCAATGTATAATCCAGTTGACGGCTTGAACACAGTTGTGCAAAGTTAGTTTACTACATATTAATACTGTGTAATGACACTAAAAGTGCTTAAACTACATGGATAAACTTACTGTAGTTTCCCGATTCTTCATTTCTTTCTATATAGGGCCTACAGTTGGACATATTATCATTATTTTATCATTGCCAATGTATTGGTGCATCTAGCATTTGCTTATCACTCTGTTTGAATTTGTAAGTGACAGCTGGTGGTCTTCTAAACCAAGACAATCCCCCCCTTATGACAGTTTACAAATGAGTCTATATTCTGTATCTGTATGTCCTTACAGTGTGATGCTATATTAAACGTAATATAGGGAAGTGTTCAGCAGACATACTGTACATATGTGCCAAGGGTGCATGCATTATGCATGCAGCTGGTGGGTCTAAGGGTGTGTTGGCCACTTTGTGAACCACTCTTCCATGGAGTACTGGAGGCACAGTCACAGAGGGTGCTGTTTGACTCTTGCAGTGGTCCTGAAACCTTGTCAAGTGTGTCCACTGGCAGAGGCAGTCTAGACCAATGACAGCCAGAGGACACACATGGAGTAAGACAAGTTGCAAGCTTCTACATTGTTAGTTTTTCTCTCTCGCTCTTCTGTACTTGGACGTGATTGTGTCTGTGTACTCTCTGAGCACTGGAGTGAGGTGAGGGAGAACTTGAGGACTCAGTGCGTGTGTGTGTGTGTGTGGGGCGGGTGCTTGCTTGCAAGGTGTGTCTTGACTGTGATAAGGGCTCGGGAAGTAAGAGTGGCTTGTCTGTTAAATGAACAAAACAATGCTATGCCATTGCACAGCCATAGGCTTCTATGCAAGCGCCACTGCTGAGGTTACTGCCTTTTTGAAGATTGTGTTCCACCTTATAATATAACCAGTTGATTTTACAGTTTCAATAAATTCATCTTAAATAGTACTAATGGTTATGATAAATTAGGTATTGTTTCACACTGGTGGCATATAGATAAATGCACATTAAGCGTGTACTAGAACAATCAAAACATGTCAAATGCCCATCCCTATAATCCTGTTTTCTGCCTACAATGCCTGCAGTCGGCCTTGAACTTCCTTGGTTTCAATGAGAGGGGGCAGTCATTCTCCCCTGATGACCAATGAACATATTGCAATGATTCGTGCGTAATGTTTGACAGGCACTTTACAAATAAGACTTTATTAATTTGGCATCATCACATTAAAAACATGGTACCTGCGTTTGGGCAGTGGCCTCCATCAGAGTGTCTGTCAGACTTTGTCTTATTTGAGCTCTTAAGGACTATAGACTGTTGTTGAATCTTTTGATTATTACAGCATGTACAGCAAAGCATTTGAAGACTATTGAATGTGCTGTGATATGCTGTCTGTTCTGTAGGAGTCCAGAGGGGGCGAAGGCTGCTTCCTACATCCAGGACATGGAGCTGAGGGAGGAATGGCAGGATGAGGAGTTCCCCAGGTCAGAGACAAACCTAACCCTGACCTTTGACCTTACCCCCTGACCACATGAACTGTAAACCCCAGCCTGTTCACCATGACAATCTTAAACAATATTTTAGGTCCCTACAAAGAATGCTTTTTGGTTATGACCGGGTAAGAAAGCAGTACTAAGCTTTTTCAAGTATTTCGTATTCCCCCCTAGACCTCTTCCTGAAGATTCCCATAGTCCTGAGACCCAAGGAGAAAATGCAGAGAGACCAGGTATATCCCTAATACCCATATGTCTGCAAAGGCCTAATTCCAAAAGTGCTGCACCATATCCCACAATACCTGTGTGTGTGCTACTCCCCCAGCTCCACCCACCAGCCTGGCCCTGTCAGAAAACCCCATAAGGAAGAAGCGTCTGGTGGCGCCCACCCTCAGCCTGACCCTGTCCCGTACTGACTCAGCGGACCGCAGCGTGAGGTCGGGGGACACCGGGTACTCTGCCGCCGCCCTCTCACCCGACGAAGATGACACGGAGCTGGACATCAACCTGGAGGCCCTGGAGACGCCCTCGGACAGCGAGTCCTGCAACTTCCCTGACAGCATGCACGAACTGGAGTGGGAGGGTGAGACAAGAAACAAGAACTGGAGTGGGAGGGGGAGACAAGAACTGGAGTGGGAGGGTGAGACAAGAAACAAGAACTGGAGTGTGAGGGTGAGACAAGAAACAAGAACTGGAGTGGGTGAGAGAGGGGACAAGAACTGGAGTGGGAGGGTGAGAGAGGAGACAAGAACTGGAGTGGGAGGGTGAGAGAGAAATGGAGTGGGAGGATGACAGAGAAAGACGACTTGCACGAACTGGAGTGGGAAGGTGAAAGCGAGAGTGGGAGGTATGAGGGTGGGGAGAGAGACTGAGGGGGTGTGGGGTAGAATGAACTGTAGTGGGAGGTCAGAAAACAGAGAGAGTAGGAGAGAGATAAAGATAAATTCCAATTTGGAACATAGTATTCTTCTATTCCATTCCATTTTATAATTCTGAATTCCATTCTGAAATGGAATGGTATGATGCTTGCACAATCTAATCCCACTATTCTTAAACCTTCATCTGACCTCTGATGACCAGATGACCTGCCGCGGCTGGGCCGGGGGGAGGATGGTGTCTCAGGCACCACGGTGATGGAGCAGGCAGAGATGGGCTCCATGGAGCTAGACCAGGTGGACAACAGGGGGCGCCGCTGGAGAAGGTTCTGCGTCACAGGACAGGAGTACCACGTCAACATGAGTGTCCTGGAGCCATACCTCCAGGTGCTCTCCCACGGAGGTGAGACACAGCTGATGCTGACTGTCAAGTAACTACTTGAACAGCCTGTAAAATCAAAGCTTCCATAACTGAGTCCAGCTGAGTGCATATGACACAGCATCTGTTGTGTAGGTCCCACTATATGCATTTCCTAAAAATGACAGGCCTCAGTGAAAGGGAATGATTTTCAGTTGCACTATGTCAATCTATCTGATATACAAAACATTAAGAACTGCTCTTCCCATGACATAGACTGACCAGGTAAATACAGGTGAAAGCTATGATCCCTTATTGATGTCACTTGTTAAATCCACTTCAATCAGTGTAGATGAAGGGGAGGAGACAGGTTAAAGAAGGATTTTTAAGCCTTGAGACAATTGAGACATGGGTTGTGTATGTGTGCCATTCAGAAGGTGAATGGGAAAGACAAAATATATAAGTGCCTTTGAACGGGGTATGGTTGCTCCCGAGTGGCGCAGCGATCTAAGGCACTGCATCTCAGTGCAAGAGCTGTCACTGCAGTCCCTGGTTCGAATCCAGGCTGCATCACATCTGGCCGTGATTGGGATTCCCATAGGGCGGCGCACAATTGTCCCAGCGTCGTCTGGGTTTGGCCGGGGTAGGCTGTCATTGTAAATAAGAATTTGTTCTTAACTGACTTGCCTAGTTAAATAAAGGTTACATTTAAAAAAAAATATATATATATCTTTAAATAGTAGGTGCCAGGCGCACCGGTTTGTGTCAAGAACTACAATGCTGCTGGGTTTTTCCACACTCAACAGTTTCCCATGTGTATCCCATGTCCACCACCCAAAGGACATCTAACCAACTTGATACAACTGTGGGAAGCATTGGAGTTAACATGGGCCAGTGTCCCTCTGGAATATGTTAGACACCTTGTAGAGTCTATCCCCGACAAATTGAGGGTGTTCTGAGGGCAAGGGGAGGGGGGTTGCAACTCAATATTAGGAAGGTGTTCCTAATGTTTGGTATACTCAGTGTGAATCCAGGTGAATCCATCTATATATTACTGTATATACCCCTAAAATAATAGTATGTTAGGTTGAGGAGGATGGCTTCCTTTGACTATACGACTGTATCTATTTTATGAATAGCCTTACTGGGCCCAATCAAGTTACCTCATCATGATGTCAAACAACAACAGAGTTCAAACAGAAATACATTTGTCTTAAGTATTTCAGTATTTTATTAGGACCCCCCTTAGCAGTACTTAACACTATAGCAGTTCAACATGTACTCCGTCTATACTCCCACAGTTGGAACTTGTCATTCTTCACTATGTCATTCTATGTGATATACATGTGCTGTATCTCATGAGGTATGCTTCTGTGTTTCCTAGGTTATTACGGGGAGGCTATGAACGCCATCATCACGTTCTCCTCCTGTTACCTACCAGAGAACACAGTGGAGAACTATGAGTACGTCATGGACAATCTCTTCAGGTCAGTGTAGACGGACAAACACCCTCTGGTGTTGAGGTCTCAATGAAAGTTTTGTTTCTTATTTGGGTGTGTGTGTACGGTGCAGGTACATAGTGGGGACGCTGGACCTGATGGTGTCAGAAGGCTATGTCATGGTGTACCTGTGCAGCATGGCTCCCAGGAATAAGATGCCCGCTATCAAATGGCTGCGACAGTGTTACACCTCCATTGACAGAAGGTACAGTACATTCCTCTTGCTCTTTCTTTCACAAGGTTCCCTCTGCTGTTGTACTGAAAGAGTCCAGAGGAGGGGGCAAGTGGCCCTCTGTATAGCACTGCTGTGGTCCAGGAATTGGACAGAATGGGAGGACGTAATGGGAGGGCTCTTATTCCTGTCATATCTATGCTTCTCCTCCCCTAGTGTGGAATATCACAGGAATGCTATAATGATTCAGGGCTGTGAGGATCTCTACCACAGGGTAGTATAATGATTCAGGGCTGTGAGGATCTCTACCACAGGGTAGTATAATGATTCAGGGCTGCGAGGATCTCTACCACAGGGTAGTATAATGATTCGGGGCTGTGAGGATCTCTACCACAGGGTAGTGTGATAATTCAGGGCTATGAGGATCTCTACCACAGGGTAGTGTATTAATTCAGGGCTATGAGGATCTCTACCACAGGGTAGTATAATGATTCAGGGCTATGAGGATCTCTACCACAGGGTAGTATAATAATTCAGGGCTATGAGGATCTCTACCACAGGGTAGTATAATAATTCAGGGCTATGAGGATCTCTACCACAGGGAAGTGCCCCCTCCGGACATTCCTCAGATAACCCTCTGATCCCTGACTGTGTGTGTGTGCCAAATCAAAATCATATTGTATTTGTCACGTACACAGTTTCCAGCAGGTATAAAAGGTGCAGTGAAATGCTTGTGTGCTGGCTCTCGCAACATCACAGTACAATAATCAATATCAATAATACAAAGTCCAATCAAAAATAAGTGTATTAAAGTATATCCACGTGTCGGTATATTTGCAATTTGTCTCATACTGTATCTGTGCTGTTGGTTCTACTGTAATGTAGTCCTCCTTATCACTGAGATGTTTCCATAGCCCATATAAAGGCAGCTCAGTGCTCAGTCTCTGCATGCCTGGCCACTGGCCACACTCCGCAGCATAACGTTCCCATACATAAACCACCACATTCACTGTGCATACCACAGTGGCCTCCCAATTGAAGACAATATTCATGAAAAACGTCAGGTTGACCATCATCTTGCTCCTAATATACCTTAGGGCAAGGTTTCCCAAATTCGGGTGCACCTTTTGGTTTTTGCCCGGGCACTACACAGCTGATTCAAATAACCAACTCATCATCAAGCTTGGATTATTTGATTCAGCTGTGTAGTGTTAGGGCAAAAACCAAAACGTGCTCCCAGGGGGCCCCCAGGATCAAGTTTGGGAAACCCTGCCTTAGGGAATTATAGTGCCAAAGGTAAAGATGTAGGATCTTCATTTGAGCCAGTTTGCTACAACAGGAAAACAATCTTGAAGCAACCGGAAATGTGAATTATTATGTGGATTATAATTAATGGACATTTGTGTAAGGGTTGATATATTTTTCGTAAGGGAAAATCAAGTCAAAACGTCAAAGCCTTTTTAAACCTCAAATGCACTACGTAAAAAATATCCTGCATTGCAGGAACGTTATCCTGCAAAAGGGTGATCCAATTTAGATCCTACATCTGTAGCATGTCTTCTGGTGAACTTGGACGAGACCAGACCTATTTCCAGACACTGGTGTCTTTGAGAAAACCAGCCCTCAGACGTTACCTCACACGCTCAATTTGGAGGGAGGCAAATGCGGTTGCTATGCGACCGTGAGCTTTTGAGTCATATCATCAGAGTCAGGTCTCAAAGCCGTATATCACGGCACTCTTCCCAGGGCGTTAAGAGGAGAACTACACATAGGATGAACATTCTTATTGTATTCAAATAAGGTTGGTGTTTACTGAGGCGTCTAAGTTAATGATTTTCTTCATGTGACTCAGAGAAACAGACATTGACGTCAGGTTTCTGCCCATGCCTAGGGGATTGTTTACGAAATCAGACATTCGCCGTGTTCCATCCAGAGAATCTGCCTCAGCCACTATGTTACTCATATCATGTGGTTGTTTCCGCCTACGTATTTGACACGTATTGTAACTCGCCCTGAATAATGTGGATTCAATGAGTCATGGTGATGGTTCTCCTGGCAGGTTGAGGAAGGATCTGAAGGGGCTCTTTGTGGTCCACCCTGCCTGGTACATCAAAGCACTCATCACTGTCGTCAAGCCTTTCATCAGGTGAGCAGAACCATTAAAGTCATATTTCATTTGAACCACATCAGTCCTCAGAAGATGATTCAACGAGTCACACTGATTCAGTGAGTCCCACTCCATCTGTTGTGAAGATCCATGATGCAGCATATGCCTTGACCATGCTGATGTTCACTCAAACCTCTGACCTCTCTGTGCCCTCCACAGTGACAAGTTCAGCCGGAAGATCCGCTTCATTCACAGCCTGCAGGAGCTGTCCGAGTACATCCCCATGGAACGCCTGCAGATTCCCGACAGCATCCGAGAGTGAGTGATTGGGTTCTCTTGAGAGCTACAGTGGGGCAAAAAAGTATTTAGTCAGCCACCAATTGAGCAAGTTCTCCCACTTAAAAAGATGAGAGAGGCCTGTCATTTTCATCATGGGTACACTTCAACTATGACAGACAAAATGAGAAAAAAAATATCCAGAAAATCACATTGTAGGATTTTTCATGAATTTATTTGCAAATTATGGTGGAAAATAAGTATTTGGTCACCTACAAACAAGCAAGATTTCTGGCTCTCACAGACCTGTACTTTCGTCTTTAAGAGGCTCCTCTGTCCTCCACTCGTTACCTGTATTAATGGCACCTGTTTGAACTTGTTATCAGTATAAAAGACACCTGTCCACAACCTCAAACAGTCACACTCCAAACTCCACTATGGCCAAGACCAAAGAGCTGTCAAAGGACACCAGAAACAAAATTGTAGACCTGCACCAAGCTGGGAAGACTGAATCTGCAATAGGTAAGCAGTTTGGTTTGAAGAAATCAACTGTGGGAGCAATTATTAGGAAATGGAAGACATACAAGACCACTGATAATCTCCCTCGATCTGGGGCTCCACGCAAGATCTCACCCCGTGGGGTCAAAATGATCACAAGAACGGTGAGCAAAAATCCCAGAACCACACGGGGGGACCTAGTGAATGACCTGCAGAGAGCTGGGACCAAAGTAACAAAGCCTACCATCAGTAACACACTACGGGGACTCAAATCCTGCAGTGCCAGACGTGTCCCCCTGCTTAAGCCAGTACATGTCCAGGCCCGTCTGAAGTTTGCTAGAGAGCATTTGGATGATCCAGAAGAAGATTGGGAGAATGTCATATGGTCAGATGAAACCAAAATAGAACTTTTTTGGTAAAAACTCAACTCGTCGTGTTTGGAGGACAAAGAATGCTGAGTTGCATCCAAAGAACACCATACCTACTGTGATGCATGGGGGTGGAAACATCATGCTTTGGGGCTGTTTTTCTGCAAAGGGACCAGGACGAATGATCCGTGTAAAGGACACAATGAATGGGGCCATGTATCGTGAGATTTTGAGTGAAAGCCTCCTTCCATCAGCAAGGGCATTGAAGATGAAACGTGGCTGGGTCTTTCAGCATGACAATGATCCCTAACACACCGCCCGGGCAACGAAGGAGTGGCTTCGTAAGAAGCATTTCAAGGTCCTGGAGTGGCCTAGCCAGTCTCCAGATCTCAACCCCATAGAAAATCTTTGGAGGGAGTTGAAAGTCCGTGTTGCCCAGCAACAGCTCCAAAACATCACTGCTCTAGAGGAGATCTGCATGGAGGAATGGGCCAAAATACCAGCAACAGTGTGTGAAAACTTACAGAAAACGTTTGACCTCTGTCATTGCCAACAAAGGGTATATAACAAAGTATTGAGAAACTTTTGTTATTGACCAAATACTTTAATAAAATAATTTTCCACCATAATTTGCAAATAAATTCATAAAAAATCCTACAATGTGATTTTCTGGATTCTTTTTTCTCATTTTGTCTGTCATAGTTGAAGTGTACATATGATGAAAATTACAGGCCTCTCTCCTCTTTTTAAGTGGGAGAACTTGCACAATTGGTGGCTGACTAAATACTTTTTTGCCCCACTGTATATTAGCCTAGAAGTTATTACAATTTTACTTTTACTTAGGATTAGGATTATTATTCATGTATTAAAAGTGCTTTGTTTTCTCTAGGTATGATGCGAGGATGAACGGGTGAGGTGAGGGACATATCGTGGGAAGCCAAAGAGCGGACATTTTGAGTGGATAGGCGAAGGAGGGGAAGACAGCAGACGACCAGGAACTATGGGCTGAATTACCATGGAAGTTCACAAGTCAACTAGTCCAGATGTCACCCTGCAGGTTTACTTGGACGTGCAGCACTTTTGTTGTACAGAAAATGAAAGACTTTGTGTGTACAGACACACCTTTTATTTATTCATCGTTGAATGTAATGTCACTAAAGAAGTTCACTTCCCCAAGCCACTGGCTTTGCAACAGTTTCATAACTGCCCCTATTTTGTGGTACTTGAATGCAACCCTATCATATGTATTGATGCCAGAGTGATTTGTGAGACCTGTCGTCAAGGATCAACCTACAGTCAGTTTGAACACAACATTTAACACTAGAGTTAAATGAAAGGTCCAGATGGTTTTCTGTTACAGTTACCTTCACTGGAACTCACATTGACATTTACTGCTGCTTTATCTGTAGGGGCTTACTGCTCTCTAGTGCCAAGTACAACACTTTTGACTGTCAGGTTGTCAGGGAGATGGGATGTCACCTTTTAATGTTTACTAAAATGTGATTGGTGCGCAACAAATACTTTAGGTTAAGATGGAGACACAGAGTATTTAATAAAATAAATCAGAATTTACATCATGACGTAAAACCTAAGCTTTTTTATAGCCTACCCTCAGAGCAAATATTTATGTAAGAGAACTCTTGAACAACCTGTACTTTAAATTGTAATTTTCTAACCATACTTTCTATAGCTGAATGATCTTCTCACTTTTTAAGATATTTGTTTTAGAGCACTGCTTACCACGTGTGTAAGGGCTTTTACACTATTTAAGGAAGGGGTGTCACCATGGAAATGCTGCAGGCATTCAGGAAATGGGCTTTGACAGCCACAGGAAGTGAGGTAGCTATGGAAGAAGAATGCTGCTGCCTGCATTTACTGTAACTCAGGAACAGTGACTTGTCCATTAATTAGGAATGATGATGAATATTAATCTGAAAATGAAAAAAAAAAAATCTGAAAAAGGGAGCAATTGAATGTATTTTATGTTAGTCCTTTATGCTGATTAAAAAACATGATCTGGCGCACACACAGAACAAATAGTTTGTGTGGAGGTGCTGACTAACAACGAATAACAAAGTCGCACACTCCATATATATACTCCCAGTCATTTTTGGGGAATTTACCAACGTTTCGGCCTCACTGCCTTTTTTAGGGTAATGTTATGAGTTCTTGAAACAGGTTATGTAGAGAAACAGTGCAATTAGTGCAACCAATGACAATGCTACCACTGGAAATGGTGTTTTTTTCAATGTTACTGCTACTGAATTATAACACCACATTGGGGATGTTTTTAAATCTACAGAAGTCCTCAAAAGACTTCTTTAAAAGACTGGTGGTAGGTAACATTTATGGACACAACAGATCTTAAATACATGAGACGATGATGCATTCAGTATTAAATCAGATTAGTATTCAGTAAGATTATATGGTGGTTGGTATGTCAGCGGGGTGTTCTGAAATACTCTGAATTGTGGAGGAGGAAACGGAATGGCCTCAGATAGATATGGTGTCCTTCGTTAACACGACTGGAGTTGTCCTTCGTTAACACGACTGGAGTTGTCCTTCGTTAACACGACTGGAGTTGTCCTTCGTTAACACGACTGGAGTTGTCCTTCGTTAACACGACTGGAGTTGTCCTTCGTTAACACGACTGGAGTTGTCCTTCGTTAACACGACTGGAGTTGTCCTTCGTTAACACGACTGGAGTTGTCCTTCGTTAACACGACTGGAGTTGTCCTTCGTTAACACGACTGGAGTTTGGCTGCTTGTTTCTCAGGGATTATTTTGTACCCCTCTGCATTCACATCTTTGTCCCGGTGGTCTGTCTGCTCGTCAGTTGTTCATGTAAATAAAGTTGTTATCACGGGACTCGTCTTTGGGCTTTTGTGTTTTTTTGTTGTTGAAGAAGCTTAGGTAAATAAGTGAAAATGGAATATGGAATAATAATAAACTTCAGGTGTCAAATAAAGACTGCTGGTTATTCTGAGCAGAGCTAGGACTGGAGATAAAGGTGGTAATACAAAGTACATTCAGTGAATATTACTGTTCAAAAACACTAGACACCCCGTAGCCTTCACACGTCCTCTACTAAACACCCCGTAGCCTTCACCCGTCCTCTACTAGACAGCCCGTAGCCTTCACCCGTCCTCTACTAGACACCCCGTAGCCTTCACACGTCCTCTACTAGACTCCCCGTAGCCTTCACACGTCCTCTACTAGACACCCCGTAGCCTTCACACGTCCTCTACTCGACACCCCGTAGCCTTCACGCGTCCTCTACTAGACACCCCGTAGCCTTCACCCGTCCTCTACTAGACACCCCGTAGCCTTCACCCGTCCTCTACTCGACACCCCGTAGCCTTCACCCGTCCTCTAGACACCCCGTAGCCTTCACCCGTCCTCTACTAGACACCCCGTAGCCTTCACCCGTCCTCTACTAGACTCCCGTAGCCTTCACGCGTCCGCTACAAGACACCCCGTAGCCTTCACGCGTCCTCTACTCGACACACCGTAGCCTTCACACGTCCTCTACTCGACACCCCGTAGCCTTCACACGTCCTCTACTAGACTCCCCAAGACTCCCCGTAGCCTTCACACGTCCTCTACTAGACTCCCCAAGACTCCCCGTAGCCTTCACACGTCCTCTACTAGACTCCCCGTAGCCTTCACACGTCCTCTACTAGACACCCCGTAGCCTTCACACGTCCTCTACTAGACACCCCGTAGCCTTCACCCGTCCTCTACTAGACACCCCGTAGCCTTCACACGTCCTCTACTAGACTCCCCGTAGCCTTCACACGTCCTCTACTAGACACCCCGTAGCCTTCACACGTCCTCTACTCGACACCCCGTAGCCTTCACGCGTCCTCTACTAGACACCCCGTAGCCTTCACCCATCCTCTACTAGACACCCCGTAGCCTTCACACGTCCTCTACTCGACACCCCGTAGCCTTCACACGTCCTCTACTCGACACCCCGTAGCCTTCACACATCCTTTACTAGACACCCCGTAGCCTTCACACGCTCTCTACACGACACCCCGTAGCCTTCACACGTCCTCTACTCGACACCCCGTAGCCTTCACACATCCTTTACTAGACACCCCGTAGCCTTCACGCGTCCTCTACTCGACACCCCGTAGCCTTCACACATCCTTTACTAGACACCCCGTAGCCCTCACACGTCCTCTACTAGACTCCCCAAGACTCCCCGTAGCCTTCACACGTCCTCTACTAGACTCCCCAAGACTCCCCGTAGCCTTCACACGTCCTCTACTAGACTCCCCGTAGCCTTCACACGTCCTCTACTAGACACCCCGTAGCCTTCACACGTCCTCTACTAGACACCCCGTAGCCTTCACACGTCCTCTACTAGACTCCCCGTAGCCTTCACGTCCTCTACTAGACACCCCGTAGCCTTCACACGTCCTCTACTCGACACCCCGTAGCCTTCACGCGTCCTCTACTAGACACCCCGTAGCCTTCACCCGTCCTCTACTAGACACCCCGTAGCCTTCACACGTCCTCTACTCGACACCCCGTAGCCTTCACACATCCTTTACTAGACACCCCGTAGCCTTCACACGTCCTCTACACGACACCCCGTAGCCTTCACACGTCCTCTACTCGACACCCCGTAGCCTTCACACATCCTTTACTAGACACCCCGTAGCCTTCACACGTCCTCTACTCGACACCCCGTAGCCTTCACACATCCTTTACTAGACACCCCGTAGCCTTCACACGTCCTCTACTAGACTCCCCGTAGACTTCACACGTCCTCTACTAGACTCCCCGTAGCCTTCACACGTCCTCTACTAGACACCCTGTAGCCTTCACACGTCCTCTACTCGACACCCCGTAGCCTTCACACGTCCTCTACTCGACACCCTTTAGTCTTCACATGTCCTCTACTTAGGACTGTATTTCACATGGTTAGACAGTTCATGGAGTCCACTCCCGTTAAATTGTAATCTTCTGTTCCAGTGGGTTTTGCTGCTGGAACATGATCCTTGCACCCATCTATTCACTCAACCCTGGGCTGCTCTTAGAACAAGATTTCCATACCAACTATTTGCATTGTTAGTTGCATCATTTAACATCTTTGTTATGCATGTTTTTTAAAAGAGCGACGTACACACAGACTATAGCGTACATTCCATTTATTTTAGGGCATTTGTTTAGATTGCAATATTTGTGCTATACAAGATGGATTTCAGTGAGGTATGTGTTTGTTAGAGTAGTTTGAGATTAAAGCTAGAATCCTGAATTGAAACAATGACAAAGCAGTCACCCCGACTGTGTTTTGGTAAAAAGCTGAAGGATGGGCCTGGAGAAATGTAACCGCTCTCAAATTCAGACAGAGCTGTGGATGCAAGGACTTAACATCCATGATATCAAAAATATAGTTGAACTAAGCTCGTGAGGCATTTATAAGATATTCAAGAATCAATGGGTATATATATATAATTTATAAATCCCAAAATGGATGTAGCAACTATCGATTCCCACTTCAATGAAAATGATACAATCTCCCAGAAATGTTCACAGCAGAGGCCATAGGGCCACTGAAACCAGGTGGGTGGAATGATAGTATTTCTGTACCAGGCAGTGAAAACCGAGTAACACATTTGGTGATAACATTCACCATCAGCAACAGAAGAGATTACGCACACAGAATTCTATTCAGAATGTCAACTGTATTTCCAGGAAAAATCAAGAGGTTGTACAAGTCATTTCTAATGAACTCAAGCTTTGGTCTAACAACAATCATGATAAAGATGGGAAAGAAACTTAAAATGTCAACAGACTCAAATTACTGACGTTACCAATGTACATTATTCAAGAAACGTCAAGGCAGCAGTCATTCTGTTGGGCTGAGCATTTACACAGTATTACATGCTCTAACAAAGATAGGAAAGCCACCAAGCAATATGCAAAGTCACCCCTTCAGTTGTCTTCAGCATTAAGTAAACATTAGGCCCAGTGTATAAAACAGATAAGGTATTAGTGAAAGGGACAGCAAACTGTTCATGAACGACACCATCCATATGTTCTGGTATAGGATAATGGTCTAGCTAAATCACATAGGATACTGGTCTAGCTAAATCACATAGGATACTGGTCTAGCTAAATCACATAGGATACTGGTCTAGCTAAATCACATAGGATACTGGTCTAGCTAAATCACATAGGATACTGGTCTAGCTAAATCACATAGGATACTGGTCTAGCTAAATCACATAGGATACTGGTCTAGCTAAATCACATAGGATACTGGTCTAGCTAAATCACATAGGATACTGGTCTAGCTAAATCACATAGGATACTGGTCTAGCTAAATCACATAGGATACTGGTCTAGCTAAATCACATAGGATACTGGTCTAGCTAAATCACATAGGATACAATATTAAAAAAACATTCCAATTCAAACTGAGTTTTGCCCCCTAGCAAAAAAACTACAGAGTGAATAGTTATTCACAACAGATTGTGTATACTAAGCACGTCAGAAATACAGTTGTGTACAGGAAACAAACTTTCATTTCTACAGTATGATTTAAATCAGGTTTTTAAAAACTCCCTCCTGGCTTCAGAATGTATGTCACTATGGTGTAGATGTCATGTGGGACACAAGCCAGCTTGGAGTGCACGTCACCTACAACAAGCTCAAGTGGGAGGCCATATAGAAATTACAAGGGGAATGCACAGTGAAATGGTTGGAATTTTCCATTCTGATCAAGGGGGTGGACATCCCCCCCCCCCCCCCGGACAAGAGAAAAAAGGACCTTATGGAATGTTCCTTGATGCAGTTGATTTAATGAGTGGCATTCCCGAGTAATTCCAGGATAGATCACTGGAAAGCCCCGTAACGGTCAGGGTGTTTTGAATTTCAACAACAACCCGTTACTAACAGACTCTTCCCGCTGACTAATAGTTAGGGGTTTTCAGAGTAGGTGCTAGTAAATTGTGTGTCACACTGACCAGCTACAGGTAACTGCTCAAATAAAAGGAAACACTTGAGTAAATGAGGGTACTTATTGGCAGCTCTGTTATGGTGTGGAGGTGCATTTTCCTGCCATGGTTTAGGTCCACTCCACCCCATAGAGGACAAGGTCAACTCCAATAAATACACAGCCATTCTGAGTGATCACCTTCTACCTACTGTAGGGTGAAACAGATCTACCTTGATGGGAGTGGTTTCTTCCAGGATGACAATGACCCATCCACAGGGAACGAGTGGTCACAATGGTTTGATGAGCATGAAAACTATGTAAGCCACATGCCATGTCCGTCTCAGTCACCAGATCTCAACCCAGTTGAAAACTTATGGGAGAATTCTGGAGCGGAGCCTGAAACAGCGTTTTCCACCACCATCAACAAAACACCAAATGATGGAATTTCTCATGGAGGAATGGTGTCGCATCCCTCCAAGAGTTCCAGACACTTGTAGAATCTATGCCAAGATGCATTGAAGCTGTTCTGGCTCGTGGTGCCCAACGCCTATTAAGACACTATGTTGGGGTTTCCTTTATCTTGCCAGTTACCTGTATGCTTGCAACTGGGTAGCAGTCCAAATGGGGTTCTATGGCAACTGGGTAGCAGTCCAAATGGGGTTCTATGGCAACTGGGTAGCAGTCCAAATGGGGTTCTATGGCAACTGGGTAGCAGTCCAAATGGGGTTCTATGGCAACTGGGTAGCAGTCCAAATGGGGTTCTATGGCAACTGGGTAGCAGTCCAAATGGGGTTCTATGGCAACTGGGTAGCAGTCCAAATGGGGTTCTATGGCAACTGGGTAGCAGTCCAAATGGGGTTCTATGGCAACTGGGTAGCAGTCCAAATGGGGTTCTATGGCAACTGGGTAGCAGTCCAAATGGGGTTCTATGGCAACTGGGTAGCAGTCCAAATGGGGTTCTATGGCAACTGGGTAGCAGTCCAAATGGGGTTCTATGGCAACTGGGTAGCAGTCCAAATGGGGTTCTATGGCAATTGGGTAGCAGTCCAAATGGGGTTCTATGGCAACTGGTACAATCAAAATAACACTACTCAGTACTGGTATCTAAACAGCAACAAAATCACATAGCATTTGTCACTTATAAACACACACACACGAAGACACCTTTAACTATGCACTGTAGGAAAATAAAAGGTGCATCCTCATTCAATAGACAGATACGCAAAATATTTTGTATACCATTTGTTTGGCAGTAGGTCAATGGTTTGCAACATTCAGGTGATCCTTGAGAACATAATCTTCACTTCCTGAAATGGAATCAGCCATGTTAGTCAACAAATTGTGCTAAACACTCTCACCGGCTCTCACACACACGCTTGCTGGCCGTGACACAGAAACGTTGCTGGCTGAAATACAGTGGAAGTCCGAAGTCCATCAGAAAGACAAATAGTTTTCTTTAAAAAGCATCAAAAACATGTCAGTCTATCCTCCTCTGAGCAGGGCGATTCTTGTGGTGACCACAGAAAGGGCATCGTCCTGTTTGGCTAAATGGATCCTGCAGACGTCAGGAAGAGCCTCTCTGCTCTCTAGGGTCCGCTCTCAGGTTTGCCAAGTGCTCCATTGGAAACAGGTTACACTGCAGTGACTGCCTTTTGATTTGGGATGAGAGGGGCGCATAGAGGAGGATGGAAATGGTTCTCCATGCCTACAGAGAGAAGTGAAAACTGTTAGTTCTACAAGTCCAGAGAAGTGAAGAAGGTTAGTTCCAGAAGTGAAGAAGGTTAGTTCCAGAAGTGAAGAAGGTTAGTTCCAGAAGTGAAGAAGGTTAGTTCCAGAAGTGAAGAAGGTTAGTTCCAGAAGTGAAGAAGGTTAGTTCCAGAAGTGAAGAAGGTTAGTTCCAGAAGTGAAGAAGGTTAGTTCCAGAAGTGAAGAAGGTTAGTTCCAGAAGTGAAGAAGGTTAGTTCCAGAAGTGAAGAAGGTTAGTTCCAGAAGTGAAGAAGGTTAGTTCCAGAAGTGAAGAAGGTTAGTTCCAGAAGTGAAGAAGGTTAGTTCCAGAAGTGAAGAAGGTTAGTTCCAGAAGTGAAGAAGGTTAGTTCCAGAAGTGAAGAAGGTTAGTTCCAGAAGTGAAGAAGGTTAGTTCCAGAAGTGAAGAAGGTTAGTTCCAGAAGTGAAGAAGGTTAGTTCCAGAAGTGAAGAAGGTTAGTTCCAGAAGTGAAGGTTAGTTCCAGAAGTGAAGAAGGTTAGTTCCAGAAGTGAAGAAGGTTAGTTCCAGAAGTGAAGGTTAGTTCCAGAAGTGAAGGTTAGTTCCAGAAGTGAAGGTTAGTTCCAGAGAAGCTATTACATTGCAGATATGGCGATAGCTTCATTAACTGGGTACTTACTTGGTAGGCAGCAGCTATAACATGCTCTTGCGGCCGTTGGCACTGGGTCCTTTTGACCTCATCTTATCCTGGACCGGCCCTGACTGCAGGACAGGAAGATAACGACAGAGTTTCTACAGATACTTAGTCATTTTCATATCAAAAGGCAGGTCATAACCTGTTCATGATAACATATAGATGGAGAGGCAGGATCCGAAGCCAGAATTCAAACTATGATTTAATGTGTTGTTTCTATACTGTATCATTGTATGTAACATATTTAACAGTCTGTTTCTGTGGGGTTCATATGAAACATGATCCCATTTGGACTGCTGACAACATTTGATCCATTTGGCCAGCAGCATTACTCTTAACCTACATCTTTACATAACGATGATAGTGACCATATGATGGGGATGGAGTGAGGAGGAATGGGACTTGCTTTATGCTGTGGCTTTTTCCCTTTACTTTTTAACGACGCGGTTCAGAGTTGGACGAACGCACAGGTGTGGATCAATCATTCTGACGTCAGTGTTGCAGAAATGGCATGTGCCTGACGAACACTAGAATAACTACAGCCTGGCAGCGTTGGGTCATAACAGAACAATGGACATTAGAGGGTTACGCAATAGCAGTTGAGGAAATGGAATTATGTAACATGTTTCAGCAACATACTCCTCCACCTGACTGTTCTCAGCCCACGTCATGATACAATGTGTAAATGTATCATTTCATTCAAAAAATAAAATCTGTTGACTTTCGCAATTGCAGGTCATGATCACGACGGAACAGTCAGTTGTTTATCAGTGAGACATTTTACATTTGAGCCATTTAGCAGAGCGACATACAGTAAGTAGTCCATACATTTGAGTCATTTAGCAGAGCGACATACAGAAGCCCATACATTTTAGTCATTTAGCAGAGCGACATACAGTTGTCCATACATTTGAGTCATTTAGCAGAGCGACATACAGTAGTCCATACATTTGAGTCATTTAGCAGAGCGACATACAGTAGTCCATACATTTGAGTCATTTAGCAGAGCGACATACAGTAGTCCATACATTTGAGTCATTTAGCAGAGCGACATACAGTAGTCCATACATTTGAGTCATTTAGCAGAGCGACATACAGTAGTCCATACATTTGAGTCATTTAGCAGAGCGACATACAGTAGTCCATACATTTGAGTCATTTAGCAGAGCGACATACAGTTGTCCATACATTTGAGTCATTTAGCAGAGCGACATACAGTAAGTAGTCCATACATTTGAGTCATTTAGCAGAGCGACATACAGAAGCCCATACATTTGAGTCATTTAGCAGAGCGACACAGAAGCCCATACATTTGAGTCATTTAGCAGAGCGACATACAGTAAGTAGTCCATACATTTGAGTCATTTAGCAGAGCGACATACAGTAGTCCATACATTTGAGTCATTTAGCAGAGCGACACAGAAGCCCATACATTTGAGTCATTTAGCAGAGCGACATACAGTAAGTAGTCCATACATTTGAGTCATTTAGCAGAGCGACATACAGTAAGTAGTCCATACATTTGAGTCATTTAGCAGAGCGACATACAGTAAGTAGTCCATACATTTGAGTCATTTAGCAGAGCGACATACAGTAGTCCATACATTTGAGTCATTTAGCAGAGCGACATACAGTAAGTAGTCCATACATTTGAGTCATTTAGCAGAGCGACACAGAAGCCCATACATTTGAGTAATTTAGCAGAGCGACACAGAAGCCCATACATTTGAGTCATTTAGCAGAGCGACATACAGTTGTCCATACATTTGAGTCATTTAGCAGAGCGACATACAGTTGTCCATACATTTGAGTCATTTAGCAGAGCGACATACAGTAAGTAGTCCATACATTTGAGTCATTTAGCAGAGCGACATACAGAAGCCCATACATTTGAGTCATTTAGCAGAGCGACATACAGAAGCCCATACATTTGAGTCATTTAGCAGAGCGACACAGAAGCCCATACATTTGAGTCATTTAGCAGAGCGACATACAGTAAGTAGTCCATACATTTGAGTCATTTAGCAGAGCGACACAGAAGCCCATACATTTGAGTCATTTAGCAGAGCGACACAGAAGCCCATACATTTGAGTCATTTAGCAGAGCGACACAGAAGCCCATACATTTGAGTCATTTAGCAGAGCGACATACAGTTGTCCATACATTTGAGTCATTTAGCAGAGCGACATACAGTAGCCCATACATTTGAGTCATTTAGCAGAGCGACATACAGTTGTCCATACATTTGAGTCATTTAGCAGAGCGACATATAGTAGCCCATACATTTGAGTCATTTAGCAGAGCGACATACAGTTGTCCATACATTTGAGTCATTTAGCAGAGTGACATACAGTAAGTAGTCCATACATTTGAGTCATTTAGCAGAGCGACATACAGTAAGTAGTCCATACATTTGAGTCATTTAGCAGAGCGACACAGAAGCCCATACATTTGAGTCATTTAGCAGAGCGACACAGAAGCCCATACATTTGAGTCATTTAGCAGAGCGACACAGAAGCCCATACATTTGAGTCATTTAGCAGAGCGACATACAGTAGTCCATACATTTGAGTCATTTAGCAGAGCGACACAGAAGTCCATACATTTGAGTCATTTAGCAGAGCGACACAGAAGCCCATACATTTGAGTAATTTAGCAGAGCGACACAGAAGCCCATACATTTGAGTCATTTAGCAGAGTGACATACAGTAGTCCATACATTTTAGTACTGATAGAATCAACATCATGTAATAAATTCAGAAATGGACCATCACTCAATTTAACCTACCACTTTCCATACAGTGATTTAAACAGTGACCAGACTAGTGATTGGCTAGTCTTCTGATAGTACTGTATCCAGCTTTATCCATCATAGCATAACAGGTTTCAAACTAAAGTTAATATCCAGATCCTACTAATAGGTGAATGAATTGAGAAACATTTCCCAGCGTTTCTACATTTCCTCATCTCATTCCCTGTCCAACGTGACTGTATTCCGTGGGAAACCAGGCCAACATTCCTAGCGGCAGGTTGGAAGCTGCAAAGCCCAGCCCATGTACTGAGGAGTAACACACACACACTACCTTCACAATATCTCAACACATTTTAAGACACACCAGCCCCAGTCAGTCTAGGTATCATCTCTCTTACCGGGGCCCGGCCCTCTGCCATCTCCCCAGAGCCAATGTGTGTCAAGTGGACAAAGTTTGTGGGCTCGCCGATCATGCTGCGGTCGATTTTCCTGCGCCTCTTTCTCTGGAAATAATAGAAAATATATAGAAATAGAAAAATGGGGACTTAGACAGATATTATGCAATCAAGCCCAGTGGAAGAAAATCCTTACAGACTTTACAGCTCACACACACTATGCATTTTGGAACCTGAATGGGATGATCTTCCATTAGAGTTTTGATCTTCTACTTGTTTTTTTCCAAACTCAAATGGCAGCAGGTCAGGCCACCTGGCGGCGGTTAAGAGATTTGGGCTAGTAACTGAAAGGTCGCTGGTTCGAATCCCCCAAAGCAGGTGAAAAATCTGCCCGCTGTGCCCTTGAAGACACTTA
>NC_074670.1:8963118-9009924 GCF_029448725.1 Salvelinus fontinalis
CCTATAAGTGGTTTTGGATAAGAGCGTCTGCTAAATGACATGAACTGCTCCTATAGGTGGTTTTGGATAAGAGCGTCTGCTAAATGACATGAACTGCTCCTATAAGTGGTTTTGGATAAGAGCGTCTGCTAAATGACATGAACTGCTCCTATAAGTGGTTTTGGATAAGAGCGTCTGCTAAATGACATGAACTGCTCCTATAGGTGGTTTTGGATAAGAGCGTCTGCTAAATGACATGAACTGCTCCTATAGGTGGTTTTGGATAAGAGCGTCTGCTAAATGACATGAACTGCTCCTATAAGTGGTTTTGGATAAGAGCGTCTGCTAAATGACATGAACTGCTCCTATAAGTGGTTTTGGATAAGAGCGTCTGCTAAATGACATGAACTGCTCCTATAGGTGGTTTTGGATAAGAGCGTCTGCTAAATGACATGAACTGCTCCTATAAGTGGTTTTGGATAAGAGCGTCTGCTAAATGACATGAACTGCTCCTATAGGTGGTTTTGGATAAGAGCGTCTGCTAAATGACATGAACTGCTCCTATAGGTGGTTTTGGATAAGAGCGTCTGCTAAATGACATGAACTGCTCCTATAGGTGGTTTTGGATAAGAGCGTCTGCTAAATGACATGAACTGCTCCTATAAGTGGTTTTGGATAAGAGCGTCTGCTAAATGACATGAACTGCTCCTATAAGTGGTTTTGGATAAGAGCGTCTGCTAAATGACATGAACTGCTCCTATAAGTGGTTTTGGATAAGAGCGTCTGCTAAATGACATGAACTGCTCCTATAGGTGGTTTTGGATAAGAGCGTCTGCTAAATGACATGAACTGCTCCTATAAGTGGTTTTGGATAAGAGCGTCTGCTAAATGACATGAACTGCTCCTATAGGTGGTTTTGGATAAGAGCGTCTGCTAAATGACATGAACTGCTCCTATAGGTGGTTTTGGATAAGAGCGTCTGCTAAATGACATGAACTGCTCCTATAGGTGGTTTTGGATAAGAGCGTCTGCTAAATGACATGAACTGCTCCTATAAGTGGTTTTGGATAAGAGCGTCTGCTAAATGACATGAATGGAAGTGGAATGTTGAACATCCCCTTCTCTAATACTTGTTTTATTAGATGTTCAGTTCTGTCACTGTAAAGGCATGTCATCACCTGTCAGCAGTGCTGGGAATAAGCCCCACTTGTTACAACAGGCTACGCTGGGTGCAGACAGATGACCCAGAACTGACAGGAATTAATGAGCCATTTCACATTATGGATCATGACCACATTGACTGTATCAATATTCTGACTGTATAGTGCAAATGCCACATAGCAATTATTCATTTGAATAATTAGGTATTTATAAAAACTAAAAAGAATGTTAATTACATTATACACAGGTCCAACGACATAGTCATTGCACTGTTATCAGAAATAAACAATTGACAAAGCAAGCCTTTCTGGGAAGTAACACTTGTTAGTATGCCACTACATGCTATACACACATTCTAGTCTGGCCTTCTCTCGTCCCAACAATAGAATAAACAAGGACCTAAAAATAAAGGTGGGAGGAGGAAGGGAGGGAAAAGAATGAGCTCAATAGCAGCACATGCCAGAAGCCCACTTCCCCTCAGAGACCCCATTAATTGTTAGGGGAGGGTTCTGGAGTTACCATAGAGACATGCTGTGGAGGGATACAATCTCCTTATTTGACTTAATGCCAATTCTATGACGATGACGTGCCGACTACAACAGTAGTTTTACAGAGCCCTTAAGGTTAAACACAAGGTGAAGTGTATGGGTGCTTGGGACAGCCTTGATATCTTCTGATCTGGTAATAGTGGAGTGTTTCTTTTTATGAAGTTACACGTCTGAGCTAGACTAAGGTTGAGCCCGGCCTAACCTACGTCTTGTTAATCCTGATTCAAGAGGTAATATCTAATGACAGAGCAGTCTGTCTGGACTGAAGTCTAGCCCTCCAGATAGGCAGACCGTCGGGACTATGTGGGTCACCCACTTCAAAACAACAGAAAACGCCAGAGTCATTCCTTCTTCCACTCCCTCACCATCTACCTGACCTATTTCTCAGGCGACTGACAGTAGCAGAGGGCTCTCTTCTAACTAGTGTTGTCGACTAGCTGAAGAATCAGCTAATGATACCCATGTCATCCCATGCCATGCATCTTGAGGATCCACAGCTGGCATGGCTGAACTAACTTCAACTAGTGAAGTTGTAGACATGGTGGTGTGGTGAATCTAATATCCAAACTCTTTGGAGGCAGGTAAACATCTTAAAATCAGGCAAACCCTTAATCTTGACCCATTGACCTTGGAGCTGTAAAAGCAGGGCTAGCACGGAAGCTAAAAAGTTACTGTGTGTTCCAGTAATTTCTCAGAAGGGACAAACTCACCGGTGGAGGTTTGGCCACCACGCAGCAGCCAATCTTGTTCCAGAACTCACTCATCCCTGCTGTGCTGCTGCTTTGCTCTGAGTGGGTCCGGAGGCCCTGCTTCTCTCTGGACGCCCTGCAGGCAGCGGAGGACGTGGTGGAGAACAAGAACGTCGCTTAGGGTGGAATGGCGTTGCAACCAGTCCAGTCCCAAAAAAAGATGAGTGTTCCCCAAGGCTCAGTGCCAAGTCCGGTTCTATTCCTTTCTCTTAACGTTTAGAATGTCACCTCTTCCCTCTCACTGAATCTCCTGTGGATGCTCGTCTCCCTAGATTTCCACTGCCTCAGGTACTGTAGGGCCTGCCGAGTCAAAACCAGATTCCATTAGTTGAAGGCTGACAAGGTATAGGAAGTGAAACAATCTCCACCTGCTAGAATAGCACAATCAATTCAGATACAGTACTATGGGCATGTTCATTTCTACATTTCAGCATCCCCATGCCAAATAGGCCTACATCTCTACAGGCCTATTTGCGGTCAGTCAACATGCGTCCCCCACACACTTGCTTATCACTCTTCCTGTCTGTGACACTCATGCAAGACGAGGGATTCACGCTGCAGTGGCAAGGGACTTCCTGTCATAATGGCAACACCCACTGAAAGATCAGGACCCGGGTCAACTGTCCCTCAGAAAAGAGCTGCAGGCATACTACGGGGATTCTCTCCTCCATCCAGTCACAGTAAACACTAGTCAACTGTCACCAAATCATTATCTAATGTAAGCTACATCAACCAGTCAGTCTTACAAATGGATTTGATTCAGGGTTGAAAGACAGACATTTAGGACTGTGACATACAAGACCTAAGAGCCCTGTGCAACATGGTGGTTTCAATAGGAGATTGATGAATAATTAAACTTTTATTTTGAATAAAGTCATCAGTATTAGCACTGAATTCAACTAGGTTGAGTAAGATCTCAACTATGCTTTGATCTTTGATGTACTGGTAATCATATTAGTTCACAGTCTTGTAAAATACTGATAAATAACCAGACAAGGACATTCTTTCCCCAAACGAGTACCTACCCCCTTGCATCTTTGTAAAACCCAATACATTTATAGAGGTCAAAGAAAGAGGTTTGGGTATACTGTCTCTCTTTACAAACTGAACTCGACTTTGAACCAGGAGATCAAGGTAAAGGTAGTGAGTGAGTAAATGTGTAGCATATGTAGATCTCCAGCTTTTTAACTGTAGGTCTACTTAAAGATGCCTGGCCTGAGAACAACACCGGCCATTGATTTACCGTGTTCTGTTATAGCCTCAATTCAACAGGGCAACAGGCATGTTAAATAAAACTGAGTGACTATCCAATTGAATATCCTGAAAAGAGATGGTCATTGAATGTGTATTAAAATGTGTCCAATATCCAATCTTGATGAATGTGATTTTTAAAGAGTAGGGACAATGATTGTAGCCTAATTCTCAAATGAACATTCTCAATATTTTCTATTGAGGCATTATTTTTGTCTTCAGGTACGCCACCATCTCGACGGAAACATCTGTAAGGCAACACCATAAGTAACATCTGCATTTAACATTTTACTAACGACAAACACTGACGCGAGTTCTCAACCCAAAAACCGTTCACTCAATCCAGTCACTCCGAAATTAGCATAGCAATATATTTACATCTAGATCCCTGCCACAATTAAACAACCCATTTCAACCAATTTGCCTTTACCGTAACATCAGTGTGGAATCCGCTTTCTCCCTCAAACGAACATGATATCTTTAAAACGGTCAGCTCGCGAGTCGAGATGTGGTAAAGTAAAACGTCTCCTATGTTCTGCGGTAGGCTACACTTCTTCTTCTCAGGCTTTTACGGTGGCAGAACTATAGCGCCACAACTGGAAGAAAATCAACAGGCTAATGAAAGCATTGCACAATCTGGGATATTTTCTGCTACGCTGCAACCTGGTCTCAGAGCATTCAGAGCATTTCGTATTACTCTGTACATAAATCTGAGACTCTTAATTTAGTATGATATGTTATGTTTCGTATGGTATGTATTGATTTGTGGATGTCCATCACCCATTTCATATGATTTCATATGACGAATTCATTCAATTTGTATTATATGTTACGAATTTGCACAACAAATTAGTGAAACGTATGATATGTTACAAATTCTAGCCAGGAGGCGAGCTGGCTAGCTGGTTAACGTTAGCTAGGCTAGGAGTTAGGGGTTGGGGTTAAGTTTAGGAGTTAGGGTTAGGGTTAGGTTAGCTACGGTTAAGGTTAGGGTAAGGGGAATGGTTAGCTAACATGCTAAGTACATTACATGACCAAAATGATGTGGACACCTGCTTGTCGAACATCTCATTCCAAAATCATGGACATTAATATGGAGTCAATCCCCACTTTGCTGCTATAACAGCCTCCACTCTTCTAGGAAGGCTTTCCATTGGATGTTGGAACATTGCTGCGGGGACTTGCTTCCATTCATCCACAAGAGCATTAGTGAGGTCAGGCACAGATGTTGGGAAATTAGGCCTGGCTCGCAATTGGCATCCAATTCATCCCAAAGGTTTTCGATGGGGTTGAGGTCAGGGCTCTGTGCAGGCCAGTCAAGTTCTTCCACACCGATCTCGACAAACCATTTCTGTATGGACCTCACTTTGTACATAGGGGCATTGTCATGTTTAAACAGGAAAGGGCCTTCCCCAAACTGTTGCCACAAAGTTGGAAGCACAGAATCATCTAGAATGTCATTGTATAAAGTAACATTAAGATTTCCCTTAACTGGAACTAAGGGGTCTAGCCCGAACCATGAAAAACAGCCCCAGACCAATATTGTTCCTCCACCAAACCCAGATTTGTCCGTCAGACTGCCAAGTGATGAAGCGTGAATAATCACTCCAGAGTAGACATTTCCACTGCTCCAGAGTCCAATGGCGCTGAGCTTTACACTACTCATGCTGACGCTTGGCATTGGAGATGGTAATCTCAGGCTTGTGTGTGGCTGTTCAGCCATGGAAACCCATTTAGTGAAGCTCCCGACGAACAGTTATTGTGCTGACATTGCTTCCAGAGGCAGTTTGGAATTCGGGAGTGAGTGTTGCAACTGAGGACAGACCATTTTTAAGCTTACGCGCTTCAGCACTCGGCGGTCCCATTCTGTGAGCTTGTGTGGCCTACCACTTTGTTGCTGAGCCGTTGTTGCTCCTAGACATTTTCGCTTCACAATAACAACACTTACAGATGACCGGGGCAGCTCTAGTGTGGCAGAAATTTGACAAACTGACTTGTTGGAAAGGTGGCATCCTATGACGGTGCCACGTTGAATGTCACTGAGCTCTTCAGCACTTTTATTTTTCTGCAAATGTTTGTCTATGGAGATTGCATGGCGGTGTGCTCGATTTGATACACCTGTCAGCAACGGATGTTGCATAAATAGCCGAATCCGTTAATTTGAAGGGGTGTCCACATATGTTCATATATATATATAGTGTAGTTGCTAGTAGTTTCAAATGAGATAATTAGCTAAAATGCTAAAGTTGTCTGTGATGAGATTCAAACTCACAACCTTTGGGTTGCTAGACATTCACGTTATACACCCACCCATCCATCCAGCCCTACCAACCATCCTACTTTAAATAACCATGTATCCATACCAAACATAATATATCATACTAATCTGAGCTTTCCGGATTTACTTTTACTATATTACGTCTAGTCTATGAGATCAGACTGCAATGCAAGTCTCATTTCAATAATAGTAGGTCTATCTACAGTGCATTCGGAAAGTAGTCAGACCCCTTGACCTCTTCCACATTCTAAAATGGATTAAATGGAAGGTTCACCTTCCAACAGGACAACGACCCTAAGCACACAGCCAAGACAACGCTGTGAGCTGTCATAGCCCATCTGTAAACAGCCCATCTATCTATCTCATCCCCTTACTGTATTTATTTGATTTATCTTGCTCCTTTGCACCCCAGTATCTCTACTTCACATTCATCTTCTGCACATCTACCATTCCAGTGTTTAATTGCTATATTGTAATTACTTCGCCACCATGGCCTATTTATTGCCTTACCTCCCTTATCCTACCTCATTTGCACTCACTGTATATAGACTTTTTGTTTTATTTTTTCTACTGAATTATTCACTGTATGTTTTGTTTATTCCATGTGTAACTCTGTGTTGTTGTATGTGTCGAATTGCTATGCTTTATCTTGGCCAGGTCGCAGTTGCAAATGAGAATTTGTTCTCAACTAGCCTACCTGGTTTAATAAAGCAGAGACCTGAAAATAGTTGTGCAGCGCCGCTCCCCATCCAACCTGGCAGAGTTTTAGAGGATTTGCAGAGAAGAATGGGAGAAACTCCCCAAATACAGGTGTGCCAAGCTTATAGCGTCATACTCAAGAAGACTCGAGGCTGTAATCGCTGCCAAAGGTGCTTCAACAAAGTACTGAGAAAAGGGTCTGAATACTTATGTAAATGTGATATTTACGTTTTTTATTTGTAATCAATTTGCTAACAATTCTAAGCCTGTTTTTGCTTTGTCATTATGGAGTAGATTGAGGGGGATTTTTTTTTTAAATATACATTTTAGAATAAGGCTGTAACATAACAAAATGTGGAAAAAGTCATTGACTATATTCTTGAAGAATATGACTTAGGTTAGGTAGCCAGCCTACAGATGTCTCATACAACTCCGTTCCACGTTAGAAGAGAATAGAGTATACGTGTAGTCTTCTGGTCAAATGCATTGTCATGAGAATTGAGACTAAAACTCCCTATCCCAAACAGGCCTTCACATCAGAAGGCTCTTCACTGACACCTGGTGAAATAAAAGGGTATAATGAAAGGGAGACAAGGTTTCCTATTACCATAGGAACAAGAGTAAACACGGAAGTTAATACAGTAGGCTATGGATGTTTTAAACTGGTGGAAATAGCCAACACCTGACTGCAAACAGGTGAGTTTGTTTGACAAAGTGGCAATAGTGAAATAGAATAAGCCAGCCAGGATTCTGGTTTCAGTAATCCTACACTGTAACAAGTGCGATGTGCTGCTATCTGACGCGATGTGCTGCTATCTGACTATGTCTCCCCTGTATTAAAGATGTATTTATTTATTTTCATCTGAATTGCGCAAACGTGCATAAAATAAAGTAAAGCAACATGTTTGTGTTTTGCTGAATTTTGCAGTTAATTCTCCTGTAAGAATCCCGCAACAAGATGCCCAAGTTTGAGGAGCTGGAAGCACATTCATCCTGCCATGTCCACTCCCCCTCCACTCCTGTAACTCCTGGCCCCAGTAACCTGATTGCCAAAAGATACAGCATCCTACAGAGATTGGGCAGAGGGAGTTTTGGCACTGTTTACCTCGTACAGGACACTAGAGCAAGGGATGGGGAGAAACTGTGAGTATACCTCCTGCTGTTGTCCTGCGCTGCTCTTCACATGTCAACTGCCCAGTGCCCACCTTGCCCTCTATTAGAAATGGGTAAAATCTTTCATATTCCGTACACCTCTCCAATCCTTTCAGATAAGCGTGTTGGGGGTCGAGACCAATGACTAGGGGTGTAGGGGTGGTTCTTCTACCGTTGGTGCTCAATGAAAACAGCAGTTCTGTGTTCATCCTCTTGGTGGCAGCATTAGCCTGGGTATACAGATGCTTGAGAGCACCTCACATCTCTTCTCTTCCCCTCTTCTCTTCCCCTCTCTCTTCTCTCTATTCTCTCTCTTCCTCTCTCTCTTCTCTCTCTTCTCTCTCTTCTCTCTCTTCCCCTCTCTCTTCTCTCTCTTCCCCTCTCTCTTCTCTCTCTTCCCCTCTCTCTTCTCTCTCTTCCCCTCTCGCTCTCTTCTCTCTCTTCCCTTCTTCTCTTCCCCTCTCTCTTCTCTCTCTTCCCCTCTTTTCCCCTCTCTCTTCTCTCTCTCTCTCTCTCTCTCATCATATCCCCATGTATGGGGGAGAGAATGTTTGCTCTGAGCAGCTGGCTCTGTGCTAATCAAACACATTTGAGATTTTATTAGGATCCCCATTAGCTGACACCAATGGCGACAACTAGTCTTCCTGGGGTCTGACACAATGAAAAGACATTACGGACAAAAATACTTTACAATTTACATACATTTAAAAACATTGACGTAGACATGACAGACTTATAAAATGTAACTGCATTACATGGAACTACATTGCAGAACCCAAGGCATTATCTGGACGAACTTGAGACTCAACATGAAGAGAGTTGGCACTCTGGACTGAGTTTAATTGAATCCACTATAATGTCTATATTAATCCCCTGTCTGGAACATATACTGTAGAGTTACATCATCAGTGTATGTCGATTAATCCCCTGTCTGGAACATATACTGTAGAGTTACATCATCAGTGTAGGTCTATATTCATCCCCTGTCTGGAACATATACTGTAGAGTTACATCATCAGTGTAGGTCTATATTCATCCCCTGTCTGGAACATATACTGTAGAGTTACAACATCAGTGTAGGTCTATATTCATCCCCTGTCTGGAACATATACTGTAGAGTTACAACATCAGTGTAGGTCTATATTCATCCCCTGTCTGGAACATATACTGTAGAGTTACATCATCAGTGTAGGTCTATTAATCCAATAGACTTTGATGGACTGCTGTTCCCACACAAGTCTGTACATACATGTAGCAGTGAGAATAGATTTCCCAGGAGGGATAGAGGGAGAAGTGTGTGTGTGTGTGTGTGTGTGTGTGTGTGTGTGTGTGTGTGTGTGTGTGTGTGTGTGTGTGTGTGTGTGTGTGTGTGTGTGTGTGTGTGTGTGTGTGTGTGTGTGTGTGGGGGGGGGGGTATGGGTCTGTGTGTGTGTCAGTGTGTGTGTGTCGGTGTGTGTGTGCCTGTCACGTTTACCTCCTGACCTTGACATAACAAACTCCTGGCTCAACGCCCAAATCAAAACAGCAGCAGGTGTTCATCTACTATGTCTACAAATACACATTTATCGATAAGCCTAAGCCTAAATGGGCACAGAAGGCACACAATGGTCTCACTACAAAGGACATACACGATGAAACTGGGTCTTGCCTAACCAACGCTGACGCATGATGCCTGCTGGCACAGTCCAACGAGCCGGGCCCAGAGTCCCGTGTCTCTTTGAGCACACAGATGCCACAGCAGGTACGCTTGGCTAGTGGGCAAGTATCAAGCCCCTGCCCTGTGCCAGACAGTAGGCTCTGAGACTCCTTTGGCATATCATGTAGTGTGCTGCATTCATAGGGTCTCAGTCATTAAGGAGAGCGTGACAGTAGCCCATCTTTAATCATGGGCCAGAATCCAATCGTTGCAGATAGCAGATATGAATTGGAAAAAGTCCTCACTTGCATTCTCTGTCTCGCTGCCACACACACACACACACACACACACACACACACACACACACACACACACACACACACACACACACACACACACACACACACACACACACACACACACACACACACACACACACACACACACACACACACACACACACACACACACACACACACACACACACACACACATACACACACCCACACACACAGTAAAGAAAGAAAGAAATGGAGGGAGATAGTGAGTTAAGAAAGGGAGAGAGGGAGACATTTCAGAGAATGCAGCACCAATTAGTTATGGCACAAGAGACGTCATGCCACGGGTCATTACACCCACGCTCCAGGCTCAGGGCAAGGCTTTCAACTTGTTACCACAGCCCAGCGGTGCCCACTAACCCCCTGACCCATCACACACTGGCACAGCACTGCCACTCAAAACCACCGCCATTCACAGGGCGGACAGCTCACCTCACACACAGCACACATTAGCAAGTTAGCTAC
Source organism: Salvelinus fontinalis (assembly GCF_029448725.1). Taxonomy (NCBI): domain Eukaryota; kingdom Metazoa; phylum Chordata; class Actinopteri; order Salmoniformes; family Salmonidae; genus Salvelinus; species Salvelinus fontinalis. The sequence goes on from NC_074670.1 coordinate 8,973,375, forward strand.
TAGCAGGGAGGGAGGGAGAGTTCTCTAAATGGTTTTTGTAGTCCAGATGAAATCCACTAAACATCTGAAATGAAATCCCTGAATCTTTTTGGGGGAATCATTCCAAAAGCATAACTCTTTTCTAGCCAGATGTATAAAGAGTGCTAAGGGGGGGGCTGTATTTAGGATAACAAAGCTGTATAGTTAATAGACCGATCATAGAGCATCTGCTTGACACAGTTCCTCCCTTCCTGTGTGTGTGTGTGTGTGTGTGTGTGTGCGTGTGTGTGTGTGTGTGTGTGTGTGTGTGTGTGTGTGTGTGTGTGTGTGTGTGTGTGTGTGTGTGTGTGTGTGTGTGTGTGTGTGTGTGTGTGTGTGTGTGTGTGTGTGTGTGTGTGTGTGTGTGTGAGTGTCTGTGTGTGAGTGTGTGCTGAACATATTCAGTTTGAACTTCTGAGTCACTGCTTGAATTGTCTTTGTTCTGCCCATTGTAGCATATGGCTCCAGCTTACCAGATGCTGTGGTATTTCTATTCTGACTCATTACGACTTCGCTATACAGCAGTCTAATGCGCCCTCCAACAACTGATTGTCAGTTAGCTGTATTCAAGCTATGTTTGGGATATATAGATATATGTGCCAAGAATGCATTTAAAGCAGTGCATTCACATACAGTATACACATTCATTTCTCACATTTTTCACAGATCATATGACTGCAGATTGTGGGTTGGTGTTGGAAGCCACACCCTTTCCCTTACTGAAGACATCAGGCGTCACCAGCCCCTCTGCAGTAAAAATACATATCAAATCGTCATCTGCTATGATGATCAATGTTCTCACTCTGCTCATGGATCACACCTGCTTTGAGCAAGAGGAGTTTCTGAATGTCTGATGTTTGTTCCCCTGGGACAGGGGTGTCTGTGGGCCGAGATGGCCTAGTGTCTGTGGGCCGAGATGGCCTAGTGTCTGTGGGCCGAGATGGCCTAGTGTCTGTGGGCCGAGATGGCCTAGTGTCTGTGGGCCGAGGTGGCCTAGTGTCTGTGGGCCGAGATGGCCTAGTGTCTGTGGGTTTTTGTTTTCTCTTTTCAATTAAGGCCTAGACAACCAGGTGAGAGGAGTTCCTTACTAATTCGTGACCTGCATTCATCAATCAAGTACAAGGGAGGAGCGAAACCCTGCAGAAGCTCAGCCCTCCGTGGAATGAGTTTGACATGTGTGCCCTGGGGGATTGATTCGTGTGTGTGTGTGGGGGGTTCTGAATGAATTTATTATTTCCAGCCAGAATTCCTCCTGCACTTGCTGAAGCCAGTCACTCATGACTTCTGGGTTTTGCTACCCTTCTTGGCACTCAAGCAGGTAGCTATGCACATAGCAAGAAAGTATTTTTAAATTGATGTTTTGTTGAGCACAGTAGAGTAGGTAACCATTTTTGGTTCCAGGTGAACCCTTCTTGGTTCCAGGTAGCACTCATTTGGGTTCAATGTAGAACCCTCTGTGGAAAGGGTTCTACATGGAACCAAAAATGGTTCTACCTGGAACCAAATGGGTTCTACTTGGAACCAAAGGGGTTCTACCTGGAACCAAAAGGTGTTCTTCAAAGGGTTCTACTGTGGAAACAGCCGAATAACCCCTTTTGGCTGTAGATGGCACCTTTTTTTCTAAGTGTACATGAGTCATACACATACAGTGTGCAACGTGACCTTATTGACTTATTCTGGTCAACAAGTCCATCAATCTGACCTCTGTGTAATCACATACAGTAGATGGCTTTGAACAAGAAGAAAGTGGACTTTAAAAAGAGCAGACTTCAGGCTACAACAGAGAGAGCTGCCTCAAGGATACAGCTGTTTCACATCAGCCCAAGACAAATGGCCCTGTCTTCTTCCCCTTTATTAAGAATCCCCTCCTTATCGTTTAATTCCAACGTCAAAAGGATTAACTCTGAATGAGGAGCGATGTGTTCTTCTGCCTGTTTCAATAACAGATAGGCAGAAATAGTTTCCCCCTTAATGTATTTATTTAGTTCCCCCCCACCCATTCACTTAGTATGTGCAGCATTCTGGGAAAATAAGAATTGCTCCTTCGGTTAGCTTAGCTGTCAACAGTTACTGTAAATGTTCCCCATCCAAAACATGTGTATTGAGTGTTTTGTAAACACAGTCATTACTAACAATGCTGGTCTTGTCTAGATGGTTTATTGTGTGCTTTCTATGCTAATTACAAAGTCGCAGCTGATGTGCAATCAGTCCCGAGTAATTATTGTATCATGCACACATATCTAATTCATTACCAGCACCTACCAGCAGGCTTTTGGAGTCCTTCTCCAATGTGTAAATAAGTATCAGCCAATAGCAGGAGACTTCTTGCTGAAGCAAGCACACTAATTAAATGCCGACCAGCTGACGTTGCTGAGTTGTGTGTGTCCGCTAGCTCAATCAGTGTTTCTGTACCTTTTGGGAAGAATTACGGAGGGGAGGACAAACAGCTTGGTAATATTTCCTTCTGGGCTGTGGATAGATGTGGTTGGCAGCACCAATGCCTCTCGCCTCTCACAATCTCCCGAGCCTTGCCCGCCACCACACATCCATTTAGCAATATCCCCGCCACTCATTTCCCTGCAATGCCAGGTCTTTCACTTGGAAAAGAGCAATATACGGAAGGTACTGATGCGGATAGAACATGTTTAAAGGCTCAACAAATGAAATTGAATTAGAAATCAAATCAGAAAAAAGAAGCCCTGGTTGCATATTAGGGACTGACTGACTGACTGACTGACTGACTGACTGACTGACTGCTTCCAGGTGGATTTGTGGTGGTGTGTCCAGTGGATCAGAGATTGTGAGGTCTCAGACCTTTGCTGTACATGGACTTAGTTACCAGCTTGCAAGTTACTATTTATTACCATATTATTGTTTTATATCTGTATATACACATACATATCATTATATATACTATATATACACATACAGATAATTACACACACATAATTATATATACAGTATATACACATACATATCATTATATATACTGTGTATACACATACAGATCATTGTATATACTGTATATACACATACAGATCATTATATATACTGTGTATACACATACAGATCATTATATATACTATATATACACATACAGATAATTACACACACATCATTATATATACTATATATACACATACAGATAATTACACACACTTCATTATATATACTGTATATACACATACATATCATTATATATACTGTATATACACATACAGATCATTATATATACTGTATATACACATACATATCATTATATATACACATACAGATCATTATATATACTGTATATACACATACAGATAATTACACACACATCATTATATATACTGTATATACACATACATATCATTATATATATACACATACAGATCATTATATATACTGTATATACACATACAGATCATTACACACACACATCATTATATATACTGTGTATACACATACAGATCATTATATATACTGTATATACACATACAGATCATTACACACACACATCATTATATATACTGTGTATACACATACAGATCATTATATATACTGTGTATACACATACAGATCATTATATATACTGTATATACACATACAGATCATTATATATACTGTATATACACATACAGATCATTACACACACATTATATATACTGTGTATACACATACACATCATTATATATACTGTGTATACACATACAGATCATTATATATACTGTATATACACATACAGATCATTATATATACTGTATATACACATACAGATCATTACACTCACACACACATCATTACATATATACAGTGTATATACAGACATATCAGTGTGGATGACGGATCACCACCTCAAGCTGAACCTCGGCAAGACGGAGCTGCTCTTCCTCCCGGGGAAGGACTGCCCGTTCCATGATCTCGCCATCACGGTTGACAACTCCATTGTGTCCTCCTCCCAGAGCGCTAAGAACCTTGGCGTGATCCTGGACAACACCCTGTCGTTCTCAACTAACATCAAGGCGGTGGCCCGTTCCTGTAGGTTCATGCTCTACAACATCCGCAGAGTACGACCCTGCCTCACACAGGAAGCGGCGCAGGTCCTAATCCAGGCACTTGTCATCTCCCGTCTGGATTACTGCAACTCGCTGTTGGCTGGGCTCCCTGCCTGTGCCATTAAACCCCTACAACTCATCCAGAACGCCGCAGCCCGTCTGGTGTTCAACCTTCCCAAGTTCTCTCACGTCACCCCGCTCCTCCGCTCTCTCCACTGGCTTCCAGTTGAAGCTCGCATCCGCTACAAGACCATGGTGCTTGCCTACGGAGCTGTGAGGGGAATGGCACCTCAGTACCTTCAGGCTCTGATCAGGCCCTACACCCAAACAAGGGCACTGCGTTCATCCACCTCTGGCCTGCTCGCCTCCCTACCTCTGAGGAAGTACAGTTCCCGCTCAGCCCAGTCAAAACTGTTCGCTGCTCTGGCACCCCAATGGTGGAACAAACTCCCTCACGACGCCAGGACAGCGGAGTCAATCACCACCTTCCTGAGACACCTGAAACCCCACCTCTTTAAGGAATACCTAGGATAGGATAAAGTAATCCTTCTGACACCCCCCCCCCCTTAAAATATTTAGATGCACTTTTGTAAAGTGGCTGTTCCACTGGATATCATAAGGGGAATGCACCAACTTGTAAGTCGCTCTGGATAAGAGCGTCTGCTAAATGACTTAAATGTAAATGTAAATGTAATTACACACACATCATTACATATACTGTATATACACATACAGATCATTATATATACACATACATATCATTACATATACTGTATATACACATACAGATCATTATATATACTGTATATACACATACAGATCATTACACACATCATTATATATACAGTATATACACATACAGATCATTATATATACTGCATATATACATACAGATCATTACACACACACTCACATCATAACACACACATCCTTACATAAACTGTATATACACATACACACGCACACGCAAACACGCACACACACACCTTCTCCACTCCTCTCAGTCTCCAGACCCCATACCTCTGTCAGATTTAGGAAACCTCTCAACCTCTTTAAGCCAGATTGGTTATCTCACCTCCCTCCCTCCCTCCCTCCCTCCCTCCCTCCCTCCCTCCCTCCCTCCCTCCCTCCCTCCCTCCCTCCCTCCCTATTCATCCCTACCCCCTCTCTCTCTCCCTCCCTATTCATCCCTCCCTCCCTCCCTATTCATTCATCCCTCTATCCCTCCCTCCCTATTCATCCCTCCCTCCCTCCCTATTCATTCATCCCTCCATTCCTCCCTCCCTATTCATCCCTCCCTCCCTCCCTATTCATTCAGCCATCCCTCCCTCCCTCCCTATTTATCCATTCATCCATCCATCCATCATCAATCCTCTAACTCACTCTCACTCTCTTTTCACTCTCTTTTCCTCCTTCCCTCATTCCATTGGTGCCATATGTCTTTCTTTCTCTTTATTTCCCTCACTCCCCTCTCTCCTCTCTCCCTCTCTCCCCTCTCCCCTCTCTCGCCCATCTCACCTCTCCCCTCTCCCCTCTCTCCCCTCTCTCCCCTCTCTCCCCTCTCCCCTCTCCCCTCACTCGCCCATCTCACCTCCCCCTCCCCCTTCGCCTCTCTCACCTCTCCCCTCCTCCCTCTCCCCTCAACACTCTCGCCTCTCACCCCTCTCCCCTCGACTCTCTCACCTCTCGCCTCTCGCCTCTCGTTCCTTTCCCCTCTCACCCCTCACCCCTCTCCCCTCCTCCCTCTCCCCTCAACACTCTCCCCTCTCACCCCTCTCCCCTCGACTCTCTCACCTCTCACCTCTCGCTCCTCTCCGCTCACCTCTCTCCCCTCTCCCCTCGCACCCCTCACCCCTCTCCCCTCCTCCCTCTCCCCTCAACACTCTCGCCTCTCACCCCTCTCCCCTCGCCTCTCTCCCCTCTCACCTCTCGCCTCTCACCTCTCACCTCTCGCTCCTCGCCCCTCTCACCCCTCACCCCTCTCCCCTCCTCCCTCTCCCCTCAACACTCTCCCCTCAACACTCTCCCCTCTCACCCCTCACCCCTCTCCCCTCGACTCTCTCACCTCTCACCTCTCGCTCCTCTCCCCTCTCACCCCTCACCCCTCTCCCCTCCTCCCTCTTCCCTCAACACTCTCCCCTCAACACTCTCCCCTCAACACTCTCCCCTCTCACCCCTCTCTCCTCTCCCCTCGCCTCTCTCCCCTCTCACCTCTCGCTCCTCTCCCCTCTCTCCCCTCTCCCCTCGCCTCTCTCGCCTCTCTCGCCTCTCACCCCTCTCCCCTCGCCTCTCTTCCCTCTCCCCTCTCGCTCCTCTCCCCTCGACTTGCTCGCCTCTCACCCCTCACCTCTCTCCCTTCCCCTCTCTCCCCTCTCACCTCTCTCTCCTCTCTCCTCTCCCCTCTCACATCTTGCTCCTCTCACCTCTCTCCCCTCTCGCTCCTCTCCCCTCTCTCCTCTTGCCTCTCTCCCCTCTCACCTCTCGCTCCTCTCACCTCTCTCCCCTCTCACCTCTCGCTCCTCTCCCCTCTCACCTCTCGCTCCTCTCACCTCTCTCCCCTCTCACCTCTCGCTCCTCTCACCTCTCTCCCCTCTCACCTCTCGCTCCTCTCACCTCTCTCCCCTCTCACCTCTCGCTCCTCTCACCTCTCTCCCCTCTCACCTCTCGCTCCTCTCACCTCTCTCCCCTCTCTCCCCTCGCCTCTCTCCCCTCTCACCTCTCGCTCCTCTCCCCTCTCACCTCTCGCTCCTCTCACCTCTCTCCCCTCTCACCTCTCGCTCCTCTCACCTCTCTCCCCTCTCACTTCTCGCTCCTCTCACCTCTCTCCCCTCTCACCTCTCGCTCCTCTCCCCTCGACTCTCGCCTCTCTCCCCTCTCACCTCTCGCTCCTCTCCCCTCGACTCTCGCCTCTCTCCCCTCTCACCTCTCTCCCCTCTCACCTCTCTCCCCTCTCACCTCTCTCCCCTCTCACCTCTCGCTCCTCTCACCTCTCTCCCCTCGCCTCTCTCCCCTCTCACCTCTCGCCTCTCACCTCTCTCCCCTCGCCTCTCTCCCCTCTCACCTCTCGCTCCTCTCACCTCTCTCCCCTTGCCTCTCCCCTCTCACCTCTCGCTCCTCTCCCCTCTCACCTCTCCCCTCTCCCCTCTCCCCTCTCAACTCTAGCTCCTCTCACCTCTCTCCCCTCGCCTCTCTCCCCTCTCACCTCTCGCCTCTCACCTCTCACCTCTCGCTCCTCGCCCCTCTCACCCCTCACCCCTCTCCCCTCCTCCCTCTCCCCTCAACACTCTCCCCTCAACACTCTCCCCTCTCACCCCTCACCCCTCTCCCCTCGACTCTCTCACCTCTCACCTCTCGCTCCTCTCCCCTCTCACCCCTCACCCCTCTCCCCTCCTCCCTCTTCCCTCAACACTCTCCCCTCAACACTCTCCCCTCAACACTCTCCCCTCTCACCCCTCTCTCCTCTCATCTCGCCTCTCTCCCCTCTCACCTCTCGCTCCTCTCCCCTCTCTCCCCTCTCCCCTCGCCTCTCTCGCCTCTCTCGCCTCTCACCCCTCTCCCCTCGCCTCTCTTCCCTCTCCCCTCTCGCTCCTCTCCCCTCGACTCGCTCGCCTCTCACCCCTCACCTCTCTCCCTTCCCCTCTCTCCCCTCTCACCTCTCTCTCCTCTCTCCTCTCCCCTCTCACATCTTGCTCCTCTCACCTCTCTCCCCTCTCGCTCCTCTCACCTCTCTCCTCTTGCCTCTCTCCCCTCTCACCTCTCGCTCCTCTCACCTCTCTCCCCTCTCACCTCTCGCTCCTCTCCCCTCTCACCTCTCGCTCCTCTCACCTCTCTCCCCTCTCACCTCTCGCTCCTCTCACCTCTCTCCCCTCTCACCTCTCGCTCCTCTCACCTCTCTCCCCTCTCACCTCTCGCTCCTCTCACCTCTCTCCCCTCTCACCTCTCGCTCCTCTCACCTCTCTCCCCTCTCACCTCTCTCCCCTCTCACCTCTCGCTCCTCTCACCTCTCTCCCCTCGACTCTCGCCTCTCTCCCCTCTCACCTCTCGCTCCTCTCCCCTCTCACCTCTCTCCCCTCTCACCTCTCTCCCCTCTCACCTCTCGCTCCTCTCACCTCTCTCCCCTCGCCTCTCTCCCCTCTCACCTCTCGCCTCTCACCTCTCTCCCCTCGCCTCTCTCCCCTCTCACCTCTCGCTCCTCTCCCCTCTCACCTCTCCCCTCTCCCCTCTCCCCTCTCCCCTCTCCCCTCTCCCCTCTCACCTCTAGCTCCTCTCACCTCTCTCCCCTCGCCTCTCTCCCCTCTCACCTCTCGCTCCTCTCCCCTCTCACCTCTCGCTCCTCTCACCTCTCTCCCCTCTCACCTCTCGCTCCTCTCACCTCTCTCCCCTCTCACCTCTCGCTCCTCTCACCTCTCTCCCCTCTCACCTCTCTCCCCTCTCCCCTCGACTCTCGCCTCTCTCCCCTCTCACCTCTCGCTCCTCTCCCCTCTCACCTCTCGCCTCTCACCTCTCTTCCCTCTCACCTCTCGCTCCTCTCACCTCTCTCCCCTCGCCTCTCTCCCCTCTCACCTCTCGCCTCTCACCTCTCTCCCCTCGCCTCTCTCCCCTCTCACCTCTCGCTCCTCTCACCTCTCTCCCCTTGCCTCTCCCCTCTCACCTCTCGCTCCTCTCCCCTCTCACCTCTGCCCTCTCCCCTCTCCTCTCTCCCCTCTCACCTCTAGCTCCTCTCACCTCTCTCCCCTCGCCTCTCTCCCCTCTCACCTCTCGCTCCTCTCCCCTCTCACCTCTCCCCTCTCCCCTCTCCCCTCTCCCCTCTCACCTCTCCCCTCTCCCCTCTCCCCTCTCCCCTCTCACCTCTCCCCTCTCCCCTCTCCCCTCTCCCCTCTCACCTCTCCCCTCTCCCCTCTCCCCTCTCCCCTCTCACCTCTCACCTCTCTCCCCTCTCACCTCTAGCTCCTCTCACCTCTCTCCCCTCGCCTCTCTCCCCTCTCACCTCTCGCTCCTCTCACCTCTCTCCCCTTGCCTCTCCCCTCTCACCTCTCGCTCCTCTCCCCTCTCACCTCTCCCCTCTCCCCTCTCCCCTCTCCCCTCTCACCTCTAGCTCCTCTCACCTCTCTCCCCTCGCCTCTCTCCCCTCTCACCTCTCTCCCCTCTCACCTCTCTCCCCTCTCACCTCTTGCCTCTCTCCCTTCGCCTCTTTCCCCTCTCCCCTCTCCCCTCGCCTCTCTCCCCTTTCCCTTCTCCCCTCTCCCCTTTCCCCCCTCCCCTCTCCCCTCGCCCCTCTTCCCTCGTCCCTCTCCCCTCTCCCCTCTCCGCTCTCTCCCCGCTCCCCTCTCTCCTCTCCCCTCGCTCCTCTTCCCTCTCACCTCTCGCCTCTCTCCCCTCGCCCCTTTCCCCTCGCCCCTCTCCCCATGCCCCTCTCACCTCTCGCCTCTCGCCTCTCTCACCTCTCTCCCCTCTCACCTCTCTCCCCTCTCACCTCTCGCTCCTCTCCCCTCTCACCTCTCGCCTCTCTCCCCTCGCCTCTTTCCCCTCTCCCCTTTCCCCTCTCGCTCCTCTCCCATCTCCCCTCTCACCTCTCGCTCCTCTCCCATCTCCCCTCTCCCCTCTCCCCTCGCCCCTCTCCGCTCTTTCCCCTCTCCCCTCGCTCCTCTCCCCTCTCACCTCTCGCTTCTCTCCCCTCGCCTCTCCCCTCGCCCCTCTCCCCTCGCCCCTCTCCCCTTTCCCCTCGCCCCTCTCCGCTCTTTCCCCTCTCCCCTCGCTCCTCTCCCCTCTCACCTCTCTCCCCTCGCCTCTCCCCTCGCCCCTTTCCCCTTTCCCCTCTCCCCTCTCCCCTCGCCCCTCTCCCCTCGCCCCTCGCCCCTCTCTGCTCGTTCCCCTCCCCCCTCGCTCCTCGCTCCTCTCCCCTCTCGCCTCTCGCCTCTCTCCCCTCGCCTCTCCCCTCTCCCCTCGCCCCGCTCCCCTTTCCCCTCGCCCCTCTCCGCTCTTTCCCCTCTCCCCTCGCTCCTCTCCCCTCTCACCTCTCGCCTCTCCCCTCGCCCCTTTCCCCTTTCCCCTCTCCCCTCTCCCTTCTCCCCTCTCCCCTCTCCCCTCTCCCCTCTCCCCTGTCCCAGTCCATATTGTAATTTCAACTTCTGGAATCCATCAGGACATGTACATCTGTTGGGGTTTATTCTTCATGTTAACAGTGAGATAGACAACATTTTCAACATATACCTGTAAATCTAGTGATTTCTCATCTTGTTTTTAAGACTGTCATTACCTTGTTACTTATCAGCTAGTGATGTGGCTAGGAGGAGCATAGGAATGCTACCAATGGTTTATTCCCCAGGATGAAAGTGTGTGAGTGTGCATGGTGTGCGTGCGTGTGCATGGCGTGTGTGTGTGTGTGTGTGTGTGTGTGTGTGTGTGTACCGTAATGTGGCTTCCCTCCCCACTGTTCCAGGATTATCCCAATGTGATCCAACAAACAGAGACAATAAGAGAATCTGGACACGCTACGTTCTAAGTTATTCCCTGCAGGACCGGCTCAATGATTGATGTGATGGTCATGCCGCATGCGATAACCTCTGTCCTATGAGATTGAATGGAGGACTTTATCTGAATTCTGAATGCCCTCCGCTGCAATGTGATAATATGAGGGAGACAGAGCAATTGCATAAAACAAAAAGCAAAACACAAAGCACTGAGTCACAAAGACACATTTTTATATACTAAATCCATACTCTCAGTTATTTTTTAATTCGCCAATCGTATTTATATTTCTGCTCAATTACCTTCTGTGACATAATATGCTAAATGTGTAGATGTGTAAAGGCATGGTAAAGACATGATAAAGGCATGGTAAAGGCATGGTAAAGGCATGGTTAAGGCATTGTAAAGGCATGGTAAAGGCATGGTAAAGGCATAGTAAAGGTATGGTAAGGGCATGGTAAAGGCATGGTAAAGGCATGGTAAAGGCATGGTAAAGGCATGGTAAAGGCATGGTAAAGGCATAGTAAAGGCATGGTAAAGGCATAGTAAAGGCATGGTAAAGACATGGTAAAGGCATGGTAAAGGCATGGTAAAGGCATGGTTAAGGCATGGTAAAGGCATGGTAAAGGCATAGTAAAGGTATGGTAAAGGCATGGTAAAGGCATGGTAAAGGCATGGTAAAGACATGGTAAAGGCATGGTAAAGGCATAGTAAAGACATGGTAAAGGCATGGTGAAGGCATAGTAAAGACATGGTAAAGGCATGGTAAAGGCATAGTAAAGACATGGTAAAGGCATGGTAAAGGCATGGTAAAGGCATAGTAAAGGCATGGTAAAGGCATGGTAAAGGCATAGTAAAGACATGGTAAAGGCATGGTAAAGGCATAGTAAAGACATGGTAAAGGCATGGTAAAGGCATGGTAAAGGCATGGTGAAGGCATAGTAAAGGCATAGTAAAGGTATGGTAAAGACATGGTAAAGGCATGGTAAAGGCATGGTAAAGGCATGGTAAAGGCATAGTAAAGGTATGGTAAAGGCATGGTAAAGGCATGGTAAAGGCATGGTAAAGACATGGTAAAGGCATGGTAAAGGCACGGTAAAGGCATGGTAAAGGCATGGTTAAGGCATGGTAAAGGCATGGTAAAGGCATAGTAAAGGTATGGTAAAGGCATGGTAAAGGCATGGTAAAGGCATGGTAAAGGCATGGTAAAGGCATGGTAAAGGCATGGTAAAGACATGGTAAAGGCATGGTAAAGACATGGTAAAGGCATGGTAAAGGCATAGTAAAGACATGGTAAAGGCATGGTAAAGGCATAGTAAAGACATGGTAAAGGCATGGTAAAGGCATAGTAAAGACATGGTAAAGGCATGGTAAAGGCATGGTAAAGGCATAGTAAAGACATGGTAAAGGCATGGTAAAGGCATAGTAAAGACATGGTAAAGGCATGGTAAAGGCATAGTAAAGACATGGTAAAGGCATGGTAAAGGCATGGTAAAGACATGGTAAAGGCATGGTAAAGGCATAGTAAAGACATGGTAAAGGCATGGTAAAGTCAGCTGTTTGTTTGTTACATAACCGATGTGCCCTTGACCGGTGCCCCTGTCAGCCTGCCTCTGGCTAGAAGGAGCCATCTATCCTAGGGGCTCCATGTCACACCAACAGATGTGAGCCCTTCGGTGCCATTCTCTGGTCCTCTACGTCAGGGGTTCTTAAACTTTTTCAGCTCAAGATCCAAATAAGAAATGGACCGTTCTCCCGTGACCCAAATCGTCCTCCAACGACCCAAATTAAGATGAAATAGTGTGTGATTATAGACGCATTCTGATAACTCGTGACCCACTTTGGGCCCAGGCCCATAGTTTAAGAAACCCTGCTCTACGTCAATCTCTACCACCAAGGACAAGGCCACTAAACTGCAAACCATTTATCCTATCATACTGTACATACTGTATGTATGAGAACATGGGAAAGGTGATGGCATGATATCCAATGAAGCACAGTATATGGAGGGTGATTTTGAACGACCCATTTATCACAATGTTCCACCAACATCTCCGTAACCAGCAGTCTTAGACAGTGTTGGACATCTCCACCAACAGCAGTCTTAGACAGTGTTGGAAATCTCCACCAACAGCAGTCTTAGACAGTGTTGGACATCTCCACCAACAGCAGTCTTAGACAGTGTTGGAAATCTCCACAAACAGCAGTCTTAGACAGTGTTGGAAATCTCCACAAACAGCGGTCTTAGACAGTGTTGGACATCTCCACCAACAGCAGTCTTAGACAGTGTTGGAAATCTCCACAAACAGCAGTCTTAGACAGTGTTGGAAATCTCCACCAACAGCAGTCTTAGACAGTGTTGGAAATCTCCACAAACAGCGGTCTCAGACAGTGTTGGAAATCTCCACAAACAGCAGTCTTAGACAGTGTTGGAAATCTCCACAAACAGCAGTCTTAGTCAGTGTTGGAAATCTCCACAAACAGCGGTCTTAGACAGTGTTGGAAATCTCCACCAACAGCAGTCTTAGACAGTGTTGGAAATCTCCACAAACAGCGGTCTTAGACAGTGTTGGAAATCTCCACAAACAGCAGTCTTAGACAGTGTTGGAAATCTCCACAAACAGCAGTCTTAGACAGTGTTGGAAATCTCCACAAACAGCAGTCTTAGATAGTGTTGGAAATCTCCACAAACAGCGGTCTTAGACAGTGTTGGAAATCTCCACAAACAGCAGTCTTAGACAGTGTTGGAAATCTCCACAAACAGCGGTCTTAGACAGTGTTGGAAATCTCCACAAACAGCGGTCTTAGACAGTGTTGGAAATCTCCACAAACAGCGGTCTTAGACAGTGTTGGAAATCTCCACAAACAGCAGTCTTAGACAGTGTTGGAAATCTCCACCAACAGCAGTCTTAGACAGTGTTGGAAATCTCCACCAACAGCGGTCTTAGACAGTGTTGGAAATCTCCACCAACAGCAGTCTTAGACAGTGTTGGAAATCTCCACAAACAGCGGTCTCAGACAGTGTTGGAAATCTCCACAAACAGCAGTCTTAGACAGTGTTGGAAATCTCCACAAACAGCAGTCTTAGTCAGTGTTGGAAATCTCCACAAACAGCGGTCTTAGACAGTGTTGGAAATCTCCACCAACAGCAGTCTTAGACAGTGTTGGAAATCTCCACCAACAGCGGTCTTAGACAGTGTTGGAAATCTCCACCAACAGCAGTCTTAGACAGTGTTGGAAATCTCCACAAACAGCGGTCTCAGACAGTGTTGGAAATCTCCACAAACAGCAGTCTTAGACAGTGTTGGAAATCTCCACAAACAGCAGTCTTAGTCAGTGTTGGAAATCTCCACAAACAGCGGTCTTAGACAGTGTTGGAAATCTCCACCAACAGCAGTCTTAGACAGTGTTGGAAATCTCCACAAACAGCGGTCTTAGACAGTGTTGGAAATCTCCACAAACAGCAGTCTTAGACAGTGTTGGAAATCTCCACAAACAGCAGTCTTAGATAGTGTTGGAAATCTCCACAAACAGCGGTCTTAGACAGTGTTGGAAATCTCCACAAACAGCAGTCTTAGACAGTGTTGGAAATCTCCACAAACAGCGGTCTTAGACAGTGTTGGAAATCTCCACAAACAGCGGTCTTAGACAGTGTTGGAAATCTCCACAAACAGCGGTCTTAGACAGTGTTGGAAATCTCCACAAACAGCAGTCTTAGACAGTGTTGGAAATCTCCACCAACAGCAGTCTCAGACAGTGTTGGAAATCTCCACCAACAGCGGTCTTAGACAGTGTTGGAAATATCTGACTGACTATCAGACACAGCCAAGCTTGACCAGGACTCATTGCAGAGAGCCAACAGAAGAGGGTGTAAAATATGTTTTCCGGCAGGAAGGAAGAAAGTGGAAGTTAGGTCTTAAATGTCTTGCCAGCTGCCACCGGGAACCTGTGAAGAGAGCTGAGAAGACGCAACACCAGATGTAACACATGTCACCAACCACACTAACCCTGGATGCCAACCCAACCCAACATGTGTCATAGTTAGGGCCATGTGTTTTGGTTAATCATGTCAGAAGCCAAAGGAGACCTCAGTCTCAGAGCAGAATAGCAGAATGTCATTTAGGACATTGCGTTTCCGCTGCCTAACCTTTGCAGAAGGTGAGAGAAAGTGAAGTAGGAAGCTGAATAGAGAGAGACTAAATGAGAACGTAGACTTCACATCAATGACCTGAGAACCAATTTAGCCAGAGGCTCTTTGTGCTGCAACAGATCAGTCCTTTCTCTGGGTGGTTCCTGATGAGCTCATTAAAGGTATGGAAGGAGAGAAGGAGGAGAGGAGGAGAGGTAGAGAGGAGGAGAGCAGGAGAGGAGGAGAGGTAGAGAGGAGGAGCGGTAGAGAGGAGAAGAGGTAGAGAGGAGGAGAGCAGGAGAGGTTGAGAGGAGGAGAGGTAGAGGGGGAGGAGAGGTAGAGAGGAGGAGAGGTAGAGAGGGGGAGAGGTAGAGAGGAGGAGAGGAGGAGAGGGGGATAGGTAGAGAGGAGGAGAGGTAGAGAGGAGGAGAGGAAGAGAGGAGGAAAGGTAGAGGGGGAGGAGAGGTAGAGAGGAGGAGAGGAGGAGAGGGGGATAGGTAGAGAGGAGGAGAGGTAGAGAGGAGGAGAGGAAGAGAGGAGGAGAGGAAGAGGGGAAGGAGAGGTAGAGAGGAGGAGAGGTAGAGAGGAGGAGAGGTAGAGAGGAGGAGAGGTAGAGAGGAGGAGAGGTAGAAAGGAGGAGAGGTAGAGAGGAGGAGAGGTAGAGGGGGAGGAAAGGTAGAGGGGGAGGAAAGGTAGAGGGGGAGGAGAGGTAGAGAGGAGGAGCGGTAGAGAGGAGGAGAGGTAGAGAGGAGGAGAGGTAGAGAGGAGGAGAGGTAGAGAGGAGGAGAGGTAGAGGGGGAGGAGAGGTATAGAGGAGGAGAGGTAGAGAGGAGGAGAGGTAGAAAGGAGGAGAGGTAGAGAGGAGGAGCGGTAGAGAGGAGGAGAGGTAGAGAGGAGGAGAGGTAGAGAGAAGGAGAGGTAGAGGGGGAGGAAAGGTAGAGGGGAGGAGAGGTAGAAAGGAGGAGAGGTAGAGGGGGAGGAGAGGTAGAGAGGAGGAGAGGTAGAGAGGAGGAGCGGTAGAGAGGAGGAGAGGTAGAGAGGAGGAGAGGAGGAGAGGTAGAGGGGGAGGAAAGGAAGAGGGGGAGGAGAGGTAGAGAGGAGGAGCGGTAGAGAGGAGGAAAGGAGGAGAGGCAGAGAGGTAGAGAGGAGGAGAGGAGGAGAGGTAGAGAGGAGGAGAGGAGGAGAACACTTGAAAAAACAGCTGCTCTCCGAGTCTCAGCCTCATTACCATGTATCCCCCTGGATTTGAGTACAGACCTATGCTGGGATTCAAGCAAACCCGCAATGTGAAAAGGATTATTGTTAATCTGCTACAAAACTGTATTTTTTTTTTTTAGGTCATATGACCGGCAAGACTAGGTTAAATTAATAAGAGTAGTTTTTGAAATGTCCAAAGACACTTGATGCAAATGTTTCTATGAGGGGATGATGGCATTTTTTCCCACAGTGCAGGTTTTATTTACCACACTTTCAATGTTTGAGAAAAGATTTATTTTTGTTGTTCCTTTTTGGGGGTTTTGATGAGAAGTACATGGAACTTGTTTTACATTTGTTAATTCCTGCAGCAAGATGACATGGACCCACCACTGTGAGGTGGATGTTTTTCCACTTGAAGGACAATCTTGGACAACAGGCTAATGTGTCCAGTTAGGAGAATAACAACAATGGCATCCTTCCCTTGTGCTGAGTCCTTCCCACAGGGTCCCTCCCCTGTCCTTCAAACACAGCTCAACACAACTCCAGATTACTGTCCTGTCCCTCTGTACTGACCAAAGACCCAGACATACTGTCCTGTCCCTCTGTAATGACCAAAGACCCAGACATACTGTCCTGTCCCTCTGTACTGACCAAAGACCCAGACATCCTGTCCTGTCCCTCTGTAATGACCAAAGACCCAGACATACTGTCCTGTCCCTCTGTAATGACCAAAGACCCAGACATACTGTCCTGTCCCTCTGTACTGACCAAAGACCCAGACATCCTGTCCTGTCCCTCTGTAATGACCAAAGACCCAGACATCCTGTCCTGTCCCTCTGTACTGATCAAAGACCCAGACATCCTGTCCTGTCCCTCTGTAATGACCAAAGACCCAGACTTCCTGTCCTGTCCCTCTGTAATGACCAAAGACCCAGACATCCTGTCCTGTCCCTCTGTACTGACCAAAGACCCAGACATCCTGTCCTGTCCCTCTGTAATGACCAAAGACCCAGACATCCTGTCCTGTCCCTCTGTAATGACCAAAGACCCAGACATCCTGTCCTGTCCCTCTGTACTGATCAAAGACCCAGACATCCTGTCCTGTCCCTCTGTAATGACCAAAGACCCAGACATCCTGTCCTGTCCCTCTGTAATGACCAAAGACCCAGACATCCTGTCCTGTCCCTCTGTAATGACCAAAGACCCAGACTTCCTGTCCTGTCCCTCTGTAATGACCAAAGACCCAGACATCCTGTCCTGTCCCTCTGTAATGACCAAAGACCCAGACATCCTGTCCTGTCCCTCTGTAATGACCAAAGACCCAGACTTCCTGTCCTGTCCCTCTGTAATGACCAAAGACCCAGACATCCTGTCCTGTCCCTCTGTAATGACCAAAGACCCAGACTTCCTGTCCTGTCCCTCTGTAATGACCAAAGACCCAGACATCCTGTCCTGTCCCTCTGTAATGACCAAAGACCCAGACTTCCTGTCCTGTCCCTCTGTAATGACCAAAGACCCAGACATCCTGTCCTGTTGGCAATTACATCTCAGGGCCTACACAATTAGTAGCAGGCTAATGACAGCCTCTGTGTGTGTGCGTGCGTGTGTGTTTTTACGTGCATGCGCACATGTGTGTGTGTACCCAGGACCAGACAGGGGACTGGAGAAAACATACATTTTAAATGATCTGTCTGAATGACGTTCCCTGTCCCTGTCCAGAATGATAATTGGGGTACGGTGGTCAACTTACGTCTATTGCCAGCTTTTCACATTTGCACTCCCTAATACTCTATATGGATATATGGGCGGCAGGTAGCCTAGTGGTTAGAGCGTTGGGCCAGTAACCGAAAGGTTGCTAGATTCCCGAGCTGACAAGATAATAACCTGTAGTTCTGCCCCTGCACAAGGCAGTTAAAACTTCTTATGGCTGCAGTCCCGGTAACGGGACCGATATGACAACAGCCAGTCCAAGTGCAGGGCGCCAAATTCAAAAACCAGAAATCTCATATTTAAAATTCCTCAGACATTCATGTGTCTTATATCATTTTAAAGGTAATCTTGTTGTTAATCCCACCAAAGTGTCCGATTTCAAATAGGCTTTTCAGCGAAAGCACAACAAACGATTATGTTAGGTCACCACAAAACCAAAATAATCACAGCCATTTTTCCCAGCTAAAGATAGCTTCACAAAAAACAGAATAGAGATAAAATGAATCACTAACCTTCGATTATTTATCAGATGACACTCATAGGACTTCATGTTACACAATACATGCATGTTTTGTTTGATTAAATTCATATTTATATCAAAAAATCTGAGTTTACATTGAGGCTACAAGATTCACTAAATGCAAAAACATCAAATGACTTTGCATAGCCCATCGTTTCAACATAAATACTCATCATAAATATAGATGATAATACAAGTTATACACATTGAATTATATATATACCTCTCCTTAATGCAACCGCTATGTCAGATTTAAAAAAAACTTTACGGAAAAAGAATTATATAATCTGAGACGGCGCTCAAAAGTAGCATACCACAACTGCAAAGATGGCGTCACTATAAACAATAAAATACATGATAAATATTCCATTACCTTTGATGATCTAGATCAGAAAGCACACCAGGAATCCCAGGTCCACAATAAATGTTTGTTTTGTTCGAAAAAATCCGTTATTTATGTCCAAATACCTTCTTTTGTTAGCGCGTCTGGTTTACATATCCAAACGCTAATTCTGGTCAGTGTTATAGACAAAAACTTAAAAATGTGATATTACCGGTCGAAGAAACATTTCAAACTAAGTACTGAATCAATCATTAGCATGTTTTTAACATATAGCTTCGATAAAGTTCCAACCGGAGTATTTGTTCTTGTCTGCGTGAGCAATGGAACGTCAGTGTCTTGCATGAAGAAAAAGCATGTTCAGGAAATGGCTGCTTGATGGACACCTGACTGATTCTGCTCTCATTCTCTCCCACAACATCATAGAAGTCACGTTGGAATTTCTATTGATACATCTAGTGGAACCCCTAGGCAGTGCAACATCATTCATAACTCAATTGGATTTCTTAAGGGACTCTGGTGAATACAGACAAGCTCAGATTTCTGACTTCCTGTTTTGATTTCAACTCAGGATTTTGCCTGCCAATATGAGTTCTGTTAATCTCACAGACATAATTCAAACAGTTTTAGAAACGTTAGTGTTTTCTATCCGATACTAATAATATATGCAAATATTAGGAACTATGACTTAGGAGTAGGCCGTTTGAAATGGGCACCTTTCATCCAAGCTACTCAATACTGCCCCTTCAGCCATAAGAAGTTTTTAACCCACTGTTCCTAGGCTATCATTTTAAATAAGAATTTGTTCTTAACTGACTTGCTTGGTTAAATAAAAAATAAAAAGAACTTGCTACTACGTACATGTGTTGCCCATTTTGGAAAAACCCCTTACTATGACCTTTCTCTCTCCTCTGCCCTCTGACCTTTGATCCCTAGTAAGGTGCTGAAGGAGATCCCTCTGGGGGACCTGCATCCTAACGAGACGGTCCAGGCATCCCAGGAGGCTCAGCTCCTGTCCCAGCTCCACCACCCAGCCATCATCACTTTCTACAGCAGCTTTCTGCATAGAGACTCCTTCTGCATTATCACTGAGTACTGTGAGGTAGGACTGGCCACAAATATCCATTTCTTTGCACTTAAGGCCTAGATCTTTGCCTTTAAAAGGTGCATAGCTGAAAAGGGGCGATCTGATTGAATCATGGCCTAAGTCAAATACGTGTTGATAAAGTGCTGTTTATTTTTTATGAGGGCATTTCAAATCGTGAACGGGATCCTGAAAGAACATAAATGATTTTAGTGAGTTTTTTTGAAACCTCTATGAATTCTCTAATTATTTCTGTTGTTAATTTAATGTTTTGTAAACCTGGCATGTCTCCAGATCTCTTGGAATCTTTTGTGCTGTTGCATTCTCATCCACAACCTTGAATAACACATTCACTCTCGAGTTCCCTCTGTCAGCTGGACTGGCATCAGGTCAGGGCATCAACCATGCAGTGAGGAAATATTCTCCGCCATCGGTTTTCAGTTTCCTCGTTTGACCTTGGGCAGGGATCGTGTGTACCTTGCCACTGCATTATCAGTTGTTATTTTCTGTCAGAAACCTGTGAAGTGGATTTATGGTTCTGACTGTGGTGGTTTAAAGCGTAGCTTGGTCTCTTAACCTATACTTCACCCCAGGTTGTTTCTCATATATTCAGAGCCTGGTATTATACAGTAATGGCCAACAGCTGTTTTACCAATATTATTATATTTTCCCACTCTCTCCAGAAGATTAAAAATAAATTTAAAAAACAGTCCAACACAGAGCCTTCATCTTTCTATGGTTCGTTGCTAGCTGTCTACCAGGGCTAGCCTATTACCCCCAGCTGTTAATAGTCAGGTTTAAAAATGGGAAAAGTTAGAAGTAGAAACTTGGTTTCACTGAAAGGTAATTCATGAAAATAAGACAACAAACACTATACAAAACATTAACCTTTACAGGATTGGTGGGGCCCCCTCGATACGGTTGAGCTAACGTAGGCTAATGTGATTAGCATGAGGTTGTAAGTAACAAGACCATTTCCCAGGACATAGACATATCTGATATTGGCAGAAAGCTTAAATTCTTGTTAATCGAACTGCACTGACCAATTTACAGTAGCTACCTTGCTATTGTTTGAGGAGAGTGCACAGTTATGAACTTGAAAAGTTATTAATAAACCAATTAGGCACATTTGGGCAGTCTTGATACAACATTTTTAACAGAATGCAATGGTTCATTGGATCCGTCTAAAACTTTGCACATACACTGCTGCCATCTAAGTGGAAAAATCTAAATTGCGCCTGGGCTGGAATAATACATTATGGCCTTTCTCTTGCATTTCAAAGATGATGGTACAAAAAAACAAAAAAACATGTATTTTCTTTGTATTATCTTTTACCAGATCTAATTATATTCTCCTTCATTCATTTCACAGTTCCACAAACTTCAAAGTGTTTCCTTTCAAATGGTATCAAGAATATGCATATACAATTGAAGTCGGATGTTTACATACACTTAGGTTGGAGTCATTAAAACTTGTTTTTCAACCACTCCACAAATTTCTTGTTAACAAACTATAGTTTTGGCAAGTCGGTTAGGACATCTACGTTGTGCATGACGCAAGTAATTTTTCCAACAATTGTTTACAGACAGATTATTTCACTTATAATTAATTTTATCACAATTCCAGTGGGGCAGAAGTTTACATACACTAAGTTGACTGTGCCTTTAAACAGCGTGGAAAATTCCAGAAAATTATGTCATGGCTTTAGAAGTTCTGATAGGCTAATTGACACCATTTGAGTCAATTGGAGGTGTACCTGTGAATGTATTTCAAGGCCTACCTTCAAACTCAGTGCCTCTTTGCTTGACATCATGGGAAAATCAAAAGAAATCAGCCAAGACCTCAGAAAAATAATTGTAGACCTCCTCAATTCTGGTTCAACCTTGGGAGCAATTTCCAATCACCTGAAGGTACCACGTTCATCTGTACAAACAATAGTACGCAAGTATAAACACCATGGGATCACGCAGCCGTCATACCGCTCAGGATGGAGACGCGTTCTGTCTCCTAGAGATGAACGCACTTTGGTGTGAAAAGTGCAAATCAATCCCAGAACAACAGCAAAAGACCTTGTGAAGATGCGGGAGGAAACAGGTACAAAATGATCTATATCCACAGTTAAACGAGTCCTATATCGACGTAACCTGAAAGGCCGCTCAGCAAGGAAGAAGCCACTGCTCCAAAACCGCCATAAAAAATCCAGACTATGGTTTGCAACTGCACATGGGGACAAAGATCGTACTTTTTGGAGAAATGTCCTCTGGTCTGATGAAACAAAAATAGAACTGTTTGACCATAATGACCATCGTTATGTTTGAAGGAAAAAGGGGGAGGCTTGCAAGCCGAAGAACATTATCCCAACCGTGAAGCACGGGGGTGGCAGCATCATGTTGTGGGGGTGCTTTGCTGCAGGAGGGACTGGTGCACTTCACAAAATAGATGGCTTCATGAGGAAGGAAAATTATGTGGATATATTGAAGCAACATCTCGAGACATCAGTCAGGAAGTTAAAGCTTGGTCGCAAATGGGTCTTCCAAATGGACAATGACACCAAGCATACTTCCAAAGTTGTGGCAAAATGGCTTAAGGACAACAAAGTCAAAGTATTGGAGTGGCCATCACAAAGCCCTGACCTCAATCCTATAGAAAAATTGTGGGCAGAACTGAAAAAGCATGTGCGAGCAAGGAGGCCTACAATCCTGACTCAGTTACACCAGCTCTGTCACGAGGAATGGGCCAAAATGTCACGTTCCTGACCTGTTTTCTCTTGTTTTTGTATGTGTTTAGTTGGTCAGGGCGTGCGTTGGGGTGGGCATTCTATGTTATATGTTTCTATGTTTAGGTTCATTGTCATTTAGCCTGATATGGTTCTCAATCAGGGGCAGGTGTTTTATGTTTCCTCTGATTGAGAACCATATTAAGGTAGGTTGTTCACACTGTTTGTTTGTGGGTGGTTGTCTTCCGTGTTTGTGTCTGTGTACCACACGGGACCGTTTCGTTTGTTCGTTCGTTTGTGTAGTCTGTACCTGTTCATGCGTTCTTCGTGTATATGTAAGTTCTCTAGTTCAGGTCTGTCTACGTTCGTTTATTTGTTTTGTAGTTTGTTGAAGTATTTTCGTGTTTCGTCTTTACTTTAATAAATATCATTATGTCATATCACAACGCTGCGCTTTGGTCCAATCCCTACTCCTCCTCTTCGGACGAAGAGGAGGAGAACGTCCGTTACACAAAATTCACCCAACTTATTGTGGGAAGCTTGTGGAAGGCTACCCGAAACGTTTGACCCAAGTTAAACAATTTAAAGACAATGCTACCAAATAATAATTGAGTGTATGTAAACTTCTGACCCACTGGGAATGTGATGAAAGAAATAAAAGCAGAAATAAATAATTCCCTCTACTATTATTCTGACATTTCAAATATTTAAAATATAGTGGTGATCCTAACTGACCTAAGACAGGGACTTTTTACTAGGATTAAATGTCAGGAATTGTGAAAAACTGAGTTTAAATGTATTTGGCTAAGGTGTATGTAACCTTCCGACGTCAACTGTGCTTGCTTCAGGTCATGAGCTACAGGGAGTTAGATTTGGGTATGTCATTTTAGGCGAAATTTGAAAAAAGGGTCCAATCCTTAACACCTGCTCTTTCCATAACACATACTGACCAGGTGAATCCAGGTGAAAGTTAAGATCCCTTGTTGATGTCATTTGTTAAATTCACTTCAATCAGTGTTGATGAAGGGGAGGAGGCAGGTTAAATTGTTAAGCTTTGAGACAATTGAGACATGGATTGTCTATTTGTGCAATTCAGGCGGTGAATGGGCAAGAAAATATTTAAGTGTCTTTCAACGGGGTAGTAGGTGCCTGGTGGGGGGTGGGAGGGGTGCAACTCAATATTAGGAAGGTGTTCCTAATGTTTGGTATACTCAGTGTATATTTCAGCATAGCATGTCATTGTTATTCAAATGTACAGAATTGTCTACACACACCTTATTCAATACTGCATTATCACAGCATTAAAATGGGACTATAGAAGACCACAGATGTATGATCTTAATTTGATCACCATGTTGCAGGAGAACTTTCCAGGAAATGTAAAATGTGTAGTGTGTTTTTAAAAATACTTCTGAAGTTTGTAATTTCCCCTTTGAAATGTCATAGATTTTCCTTTATGAAAAATGTATCAACTCCTACAAAAATGTCCATGAATAATAATCACATAATTCACATTTCCTGTTGCTGCAGGATTATGTTCCTGCTGTAGCAAACGGGCTCAAATTAAGATCCTACATGTGAATATGGTTGTTTTGATCCTGTCATGCACTTATCATGTTATAATGCATGGCTTCGTGATTTTCTTATATAACACCATGGCTTGGAATCACTCCATACAGCGCTAACATGATTACATGGTCACTGTGGTTCCCTACACTAGAGCAGCACACCTCTCTTCAAACTGTAGCCCTCTAGGTGTTCCAAGCTAGAGAGAGGTCACGGGGGAATGTCTGAAGTGTCAGAGCATGGAACAAGTGATTGATCTGTGCCCCCTCCTTCTCCGCCCCCCTTCTCTCGCTCTCGCTCTCTCTCCATTTTTCTTTTCATCTTGTCAAAGTGTTTGCTGTATAGATTACAACAGGTAGGGGTCCAGTCCTCCAGTCTTTCTCCTACTAGATTACAGCTGTAGGGGTCCTGTCCTCCAGTCTTTCTCCTACTAGATTACAGATGTAGGGGTCCTGTCCTCCAGTCTTTCTCCTCCTACAGTAGAGTACAGCAGGTAGGGGTCCTGTTCTCCAGTCTTTCTCCTACTAGATTACAGCAGGTAGGGGTCCTGTCCTCCAGTCTTTCTCCTACTAGATTACAGCTGTAGGGGTCCTGTCCTCCAGTCTTTCTCCTCCTACAGTAGAGTACAGCAGGTAGGGGTCCTGTCCTCCAGTCTTTCTCCTACTAGATTACAGCTGTAGGGGTCCTGTCCTCCAGTCTTTCTCCTCCTACAGTAGAGTACAGCAGGTAGGGGTCCTGTTCTCCAGTCTTTCTCCTACTAGATTACAGCAGGTAGGGGTCCTGTCCTCCAGTCTTTCTCCTACTAGATTTGGTATTTGGTATTTTATTAGGATCCCCATTAGCTGTTGCAAAAGCAGCAGCTACTCGTCCTGGGGTCCACACAAAAGATGAAACATGACATAATACAGAACATTAATACAGTCGTGGCCAAAAGTTTTGAGAATGACACAAATATTAATTTCCACAAAGTTTGCTGCTTCAGTGTCTTTAGATATTTTTGTCAGATGTTACTATGGAATATTGAAGTATAATTACAAGCATTTCATAAGTGTCAAAGGCTTTTATTGACAATTACATGAAGTTGATGCAAAGAGTCAATATTTGCTGTTTTGACCCTTCTTTTTCAAGACCTCTGCAATCCGCCCTGCCATGCTGCAAATTAACCTCTGGACCACATCTTGACGGATGGCAGCCCATTCTTGCATAATAAATGCTTGGAGTTTGTCAGAATTTGTGGGTTTTTGTTTGTCCACCTGCCTCTTGAGGATTGACCACAAGTTCTCAATGGGATTAAGGTCTGGGGAGTTTCCTGGCCATGGACCCAAAATATCGATGTTTTGTTCCCCGAGCCACTTAGTTATCACTTTTGCCTTATGGCAAGGTGCTCCATCATGCTGGAAAAGGCATTGTTTGTCACGTCACCAAACTGTTCCTGGATGGTTGGGAGAAGTTGCTCTCGGAGGATGTGTTGGTACCATTCTTTATTCATGGCTGTGTTCTTAGGCAAAATTGTGAGTGAGCCCACTCCCTTGGCTGAGAAGCAACCCCACACATGAATGGTCTCAGGATGCTTTACTGTTGGCATGACACAGGACTGATGGTAGCGCTCACCTTGTCTTCTCCGGACAAGATTTTTTTCCGGATTCCCCAAACAATCGGAAAGGGGATTCATCAGAGAAAATTACTTTACCCCAGTCCTCAGCAGTCCAACCCCTGTACCTTTTGCAGAATATCAGTCTGTCCCTGATGTTTTTCCTGGAGAGAAGTGGCTTCTTTACTGCCCTTCTTGACACCAGGCCATCCTCCAAAAGTCTTTGCCTCACTGTGCGTGCAGATGCACTCACACCTGCCTGCTGCCATTCCTGAGCAAGCTGTACTGGTGGTACCCCGATCCCGCAGCTGAATCAAATTTAGGAGACAGTCCTGGCGCTTGCTGGACTTTCTTGGGCACCCTGAAGCCTTCTTCACAACAATTGAACCGCTCTCCTTGAAGTTCTTATTGATCCGATAAATGGTTGATTTAGGTGCAATCTTACTGGCAGCAATATCCTTGCCTGTGAAGCCCTTTTTGTGCAAAGAAATGATGACGGCATGTGTTTCCTTGCAGGTAACCATGGTCGACAGAGGAAAACAATGATTCCAAGCACCACCCTCCTTTTGAAGCTTCCAGTCTGTTATTTGAACTCAATCAGCATGACAGAGTGATCTCCAGCATTGTCCTTGTCAACATTCACACCTGTGTTAACGAGAGAATCACTGACATGATGTCAGCTCGTCCTTTTGTGGCAGGGCTGAAATGCAGTGGAAATGTTTTGGGGGGATTCAGTTAATTTGCATGGCAAAGAGGGACTTTGCAATTAATTGCAATTCATCTGATCACTCTTCATAACATTCAAGAGTATTTGCAAATTGCCATCATGCAAACTGAGGCAGCAGACTTTGTGAAAATTAATATTTGTGTTATTCTCAAAACTTTTGGCCACGACTGGAGACAAGAACAGCTCAAGGACAGAACTACATACTTAAAAAAAAGGCACACTGGGACTACATATCAATGCAGGTCAAATAGGGGAGAGGCATTGTGCCGTGAGGTGTTGCTTTATCAGTTTTTTGAAACCAGGTTTACTGTTTATTTGAGCAATATGAGATGGAACAGAGTTCCATGCAATAATGGCTCTATATAATACTGTATGCTTTCTTCAATTTGTTCTGGATTTGGGGACTGTGAAAAGACCCCTAGTGGTATGTCTGGTGGGATAAGTCTGTGTGTCAGAGCTGTGTGTAAATTGACTATTCAAACAATTTGGGATTTTCAACACATCAATGTTTCTTATAAAAAGAAGAAGTGATGCAGTCAGTTTCTCCTCAACTCTCAACCAATCATCAGTCATTTGGGTTAGTGCAGTACATGTTGAGTGCCCTTCTCTATAAGCATACTGAAAGTCTGTTGTTAATTTGTTTACAGAGAAATAAAGTTGTATTTGTTCAAACACAATTTTTTCCAACAGTTTGCTAAGAGCTGGCAGCAAGCTTATAGGCTTATAGGTCTATTTTTATTTTTTATATTGTATATATATATATATATATATATATTTTTTTTTTTACAAACATTTGGGTAGCGGAACTACTTTAGCTTCCCTCCAGGCCTGGGGACAAGGACTTTCCTCTAGGCTCAGATTAAAGATATGACAGATACATCAAATCAAATCAAATTTTATTTGTCACATACACATGGTTAGCAGATGTTAATGCGAGTGTAGCGAAATGCTTGTTATTCTAGTTCCGACCATGCAGTAATATCTAACAAGTAATCTAACCTAACAATTTCATAACAACTACCTTATGCACGCACATAAGTGTAAAGGAATGAATAAGAATATGTACATAAAAATATATGAATGAGCGATGGCTGAATGGCATAGGCAAGATGCAGTAGATGGTATATTGTACAGTATATACATATGAGATGAGTAATGTAGGGTATGTAAACATTATATAAAGTGGCATTGTTTAAAGTGGCTAGTGATACACTTATTACATCCAATTTTTTATTATTAAAGTGGCTAGAGATGAGTCAGTATGTTGGCAGCAGCCACTCAATGTTAGTGATGGCTGTTTAACAGTCTGATGGCCTTGAGATAAAAGCTGTTTTTCAGTCTCTCGGTCCCCGCTTTGATGTACTGACCTCGCCTTCTGGATGATAGCGGGGTGAACAGGCAGTGGCTCGGGTGGTTGTTGTCCTTGATGATCTTTTTGGCCTTCCTGTGACATTCGGTGGTGTAGGTGTCCTGGAGGGCACGTAGTTTGCCCCCGGTGATGCGTTGTGCAGACCTCACTACCCTCTGGAGAGCCTTACGGTTGTGGGCGGAGCAGTTGCCGTACCAGGCGGTGATACAGCCCGACAGGATGCTCTCGATTGTGCATCTGTAAAAGTTTGAGTGTTTTTGGTGACAAGCCGAATTTCTTCAGACTCCTGAGGTTGAAGAGGCGCTGCTGCACTTTACCATGCTGTCTGTGTGGGTGGACCAATTCAGTTTGTCTGTGATGTGTCCCCCAGAGGAATTTAAAACTTTTCACCTTCTCCACTACTGTCCCGTTGATGTGGATAGGGGGCTGCTCCCTCTGCTGTTTCCTGAAGTCCACAATCATCTCCTTTGTTTTGTTGACATTGAGTGTGAGGTTATTTTCCTGACACCACACTCCGAGGGCCTTCACCTCCTCCCTGTAGGCCGTCTCATCATTGTTGGTAATCAAGCCTACCACTGTAGTGTCGTCTGCAAACGTGATGATTGAGTTGGAGGCGTGCATGGCCACGCAGTCATGGGTGAACAGGGAGTACAGGAGAGGGCTGAGAACGCACCCTTGTGGGGCCCCAGTGTTGAGGATCAGCAGGGTGGAGATGTTGTTACCTACCCTCACCACCTGGGGGCGGCCCGTCAGGAAGTCCAGGACCCAGTTGCACAGGGCGGGGTCGAGACCCAGGGTCTCGAGCTTGATGACGAGTTTGGAGGGTACTATGGTGTTAAATGCTGACCTGTAGTCGATGAACAGCATTCTTACATAGGTATTCCTCTTGTCCAGATGGGTTAGAGCAGTGTGATTGCGATTGCGTTGTCTGTGGACCTATTGTGGCGGTAAGCAAATTGGAGTGGGTCTAGGGTGTCAGGTAGGGTGGAGGTGATATGGTCCTTGACTAGTCTCTCAAAGCACACTTCATGATGACGGAAATTAGTGCTACGGGGCGATAGTCATTTAGCTCAGTTACCTTCGCTTTCTTCGGAACAGGAATAATGGTGGCCCTCTTGAAGCATGTGGGAACAGCAGACCGGGATAAGGATTGATTGAGTAGATTACAGCAGGTAGGGGTCCTGTCCTCCAGTCTTTCTCCTACTAGATTACAGCAGGTAGGGGTCCTGTCCTCCAGTCTTTCTCCTACTACAGTAGATTAGAGCAGGTAGGGGCCCTGTCCTCCAGTCTTTCTCCTACTACAGTAGATTACAGCAGGTAGAGGTCCTGTACTCCAGTCTTTCTCCTACTAGATTACAGCAGGTAGGGGTCCTGTCCTCCAGTCTTTCTCCTACTACAGTAGATTAGAGCAGGTAGGGGTCCTGTCCTCCAGTCTTTCTCCTACTACAGTAGATTAGAGCAGGTAGAGGTACTGTACTCCAGTCTTTCTCCTACTACAGTAGATTACAGCAGGTATGGGTCCTATCCTCCAGTCTTTCTCCTACTACTGTAGATTAGAGCAGGTAGGGGTCCTGTCCTCCAGTCTTTCTCCTACTACAGTAGATTACAGTAGGTAGGGGTCCTGTCCTCCAGTCTTTCTCCTACTACAGTAGATTACAGCAGGTAGGGGTCCTGTCCTCCAGTCTTTCTCCTACTAGATTACAGCAGGTATGGGTCCTATCCTCCAGTCTTTCTCCTACTACAGTAGATTACAGCAGGTATGGGTCCTATCCTCCAGTCTTTCTCCTACTAGATTACAGTAGGTAGGGGTCCTGTCCTCCAGTCTTTCTCCTACTACAGTAGATTACAGCAGGTAGGGGTCCTGTCCTCCAGTCTTTCTCCTACTACTGTAGATTACAGCAGGTAGGGGTCCTGTCCTCCAGTCTTTCTCCTACTAGATTACAGCAGGTAGGGGTACTGTACTCCAGTCTTTCTCCTACTACAGTAGATTACAGTAGGTATGGGTCCTGTCCTCCAGTCTTTCTCAAAAATATCATGGTGTACAAGACACCTGTCTGATTGGCGCCTGTCTGAGTGGACTGATCCATTGTGGAGGCCGTGGGGATGGCACAGTCCATCAGCTTAAGAGATGTGCTACTGAAATTGTGTATGGTTATATTATGTAAGAACCATGGTGCAACACAAATCAAAATGATATTATTTTATAACAAATGCTCTTTCTCCCACGTTGGATAGTGGTTACTGTCCTGAAACACATCAGGTTCTGAAACACATCAGTGTGCTGTTGAATTTGCATTTTTTTCTAGACCATGTTGCTATGTGCATAATAGCAAAGTTAACCCGCATATTGGCGTTGAGAACAATGCGGCCGAGGCAGCAGAGGAGTTAGGAGATGAGAAAACAGCCTTACTTGTCTAAGAAAAGTGAGGAGAGAGGAAACCCCAACTTAATTAAGTCTATAATCAACAGCCTAACTGTTAAATGTGCCTGGCTTTGTAAATCTTCCATATATATCTACAGAAATAACACAGATCCTGCTTCTGTTGTCTGTTTGACTGTTTGTTTAATAGCCTACTGATTCTGTGAGCAATAAGCCTTACGCAAACCACAAGTCAGATAAACAATTCCACAAATTCGTCTGTTTTTAATCTTTGCTATGCTGTAATAAAGGTTTTACACTTTTTTTCATTAGACCAGCCTCTCTGGCATTATTTATCATTTATTTAATGTTGTTTACTCTGTTCCAAATTGTCCCCAAAATTATATTTATAATAATATAAAAAAAATAACCCTCCTTTTTCCTTGATCTCCTTCTTGTTGTTATTATTACTATTATTATGATCAGCATTATTATAATAATAATAAGTCATGTCATTATCATTAGTAGGTTTAGTATAGCAGCCTTGTATAACCACCATCGAGCTCTAGGCCTAAGAGCGCCTCCTGTTTAGTCTTAATACTGTAACTTACTGAGGCCTTAGGCCTACATTTCAACACTTATATAGGCTACTCCAATAAATAGGCCTAAACTCCCCCATTGCGGAAATTGCGTTCTGAAAAAATGTGACTGTTTTTAGTCTTTGCTGTAATAAAGGCTTTAAAAGAAAAAAAAAGAAAATTGTTACAATAGACTCTCTATTCCGCTTGTAATTTATTTGATGTTGTTTACATTGTTCCAAATGGTAAGAAATGTTGTAGTGTCATCTAACAGCACCTGTTTAACACACATAATATGCGTGCAGCACTTGCTCCTTACCTCCTTTTTCTCGATCTGCAGGATTTTCCACAACTTGTCAAATTTATTCCTCACATCTCAACTCCCCTTTTACCTCCTGAGCCACCAGTAAACATTCTCCCGTATCGAGTTTGTTTGTCACATCCTGTGCATCCATTTTGCTGTCATGCGTTACGGTGTTCAGAGTTTGTTATAACCAATTTATTGATGTGATTATGATATGCTGTAGGTCAGGCCCTATTGGTCACGTGCATGCGATGCATACATGTGTCACGTAAAGAGAGCAAGGGTCGAGGGAATAGGGAATGTTTTTCCTGAACAAATTAGGAATTTCGGTAACATACCTTTTCAGTCAGAAATGGCTGTAGTTATGTTGCAGCAACACGGACAGCACAATACACACTGTTGATGTTCTGTGGTGGTCACTGCAGCAGGGAGGAGAGAGAGACAACGGGTGCTTTTTTTAACACAGCGCAGCAAGTCTGATCCAGGAGGCATAATCAAATCAATTGCGGTCGGACTCCCTCTAGTCATTTCTGTGTCTTAATGATTTAATTAAATAGTTCGCTTAAAGCATTTTTAGCCGGGGACAGCCCTATCTAACACAGATGCAGCTTATGTTGTTCCATCACCCCCCATATACACACATAATAGACTTTTCCCCAC
Organism: Salvelinus fontinalis; assembly: GCF_029448725.1. Taxonomy (NCBI): domain Eukaryota; kingdom Metazoa; phylum Chordata; class Actinopteri; order Salmoniformes; family Salmonidae; genus Salvelinus; species Salvelinus fontinalis. The sequence goes on from NC_074670.1 coordinate 9,004,749, forward strand.
TACACAGAAGCTCAGATGCATGCAGGCATGCTCGTAGGCATGTACATACACACACACACACACACACACACACACACACACACACACACACACACACACACACACACACACACACACACACACACACACACACACACACACACACACACACACACACACACACACACACACACACACACACACACACACACACACACACACACACACACACACACACACACACACACACACACACACACTGTCAGGGCATCATAACCTACTCAGTGCTTCTCAGAATGAACCAGGGAGGACATTACCCGTCCCACACCCCCACAGTTCCATTAAGAAGTTCACTGGTGCTGTTCTGTTCTCTCTGGAAGTCCCATTAGAGAGAATGAAGCTAGCTCAGATCTCATTCCAGCTTATCCTCACACACAGTTAAATGGTCACAATGGCAGCTGACAGAGGACCAATCTGTCTGGAGTGTAAAATAGAGACGAGGATTCAGAGCTCTCTTAGTGTTGATGCACTTAGCTCTTACTCTTAGAGTTGATGCACATTTGAATGGAAATTAATGAACTTATGGACGTATCGGAATGGGTATTTTGGAAAAGGTTTTCTACAATGTGTATCCACAATAGTGTGTTGGTGGGTGTGTGTGTGCATGCGCCTGTGTATGCGCCTGTGTAAGCTTGCATACATTTATTGTGATGTGGGTATCTGTATGAATATCTGAGTCTGTTGCTATAATACTCTATGCTCTAGGACAGGGACTTGGACTGTCATCTGGAGGAAGTGAGAGAAGCAGGGCAGAGCTTGCCTGAGACCCAGGTCACTGATTGGCTGATCCAGCTGCTGCTTGGACTCCACTACATCCATAACAGGTTCATACTGTATTTATACTTTTAAAGTCCAAGACTCCATTTGTCAAAAATTAAGAGTACATAAAGGGGAGGTCTAAGAACCACAGGGATCTAAACAAGGATATATTTTAAACTTCAAAGTATCATGATTGCATTGTGCAAGGTTTATTTCTTTATTGAACTCCTGCCTGTCTGCCTGTCTGCTGATGTCTGTTTGTCCTGCCTCCTCCGTCCCAGGCGTATCCTCCACAGAGATCTGAAGGCCAAAAATATCTTCCTGAAAAGGAACATAGTTAAAATCGGTGAGTTCCAATGCAGCAGGGGCCCATGGGAGTTTTTTTGTTTGTTTGAAATCTTTTCTAGTCCTTAAAAATGCAGGGAGGCTGTGTCACTCCTGTTAAATTCTAAGGCTCTCTCCATATGTCTGCGGCATACAATTATCTACAAAGGTAATGGATGAATTGTCACGACTTCCGCCGAAGTCGGGTCCTCTCCTTGTTTGGGCGGCGCCGGCGTTGCCAGTCTTCTAGCCATCATCGATCCACTTTTCATTTTCCATGTGTTTTGTCTTGTTTTTCCTCACACCTGGTTTCAATTCCCTCAATAATTTGTTGTGTATTTAACCCTCTGTTCCCTCCATGTCTTTGTGTGGGATTGTTTATTGTAAGTGCTTGTGCACGTGCTGTTTGGTGCGCGACGGGTTTTGTACCCAATATACTTGTTATTTTTATGCCGTGGGTTTTGCTATTAAACTGTTCCGGCTATTACTAAGTTCTGCTCTCCTGCGTCTGACTTCCCTGCCACCGATTACGCACCCCTTACATGAATACAAAACTGTTGAAAGTACACACAGTTTATACACAGCACACAGTTTATACACAGCACACAGTTTATACACAGCACACCATTGTTTGCTTACAAGATTTAGATTTAGATCAAATATGTAATTCACTTTAACAAATTAAGACAATAGAACTGTCACGACTTCCGCCGAAGTTGGTGCCTCTCCTTGTTCGGGCGGCGTTTGGTGGTCGACGTCACCGGTTTTCTAGCCACTACCGATCTATGTTTCATTGCCCATTTGTTTTGTCTTTATTGTACACGCCTGGTTTCCATTACATTATTATTTATTTCCCTATTTAACCCTCTGGTTCTCGCATGGTTTTGTGCGTGTTTGTCCATTGTGAAGTGTTCGCTATTATCTGTGAGCTGGAGTATTTTCCCTGCGTGGAATTTATTTAGTTTATTCGAGTAAAGTACGTTATTTACTCAGTTCTGTGTCCTGCGCCTGACTCCTTCCTACCCGCTGCACATTAACACTTGACAAGAACATAATAAGGGCATAATAATAAGGGCGTGCACTTTAATATGCTAATGGTTCAATTCCAAACAGAAAACTGTCTACTTTAATATGCTAATGGTTCAATTCCAAACAGAAAACTGTCTACTTTAATATGCTAATGGTTCAATTCCAAACAGAAAACTGTCTACTTTAATATGCTAATGGTTCAATTCCAAACAGAAAACTGTCTGCTTTAATGTGCTAATGGATCAATTCCAAACAGAAAACTGTCTGCTTTAATGTGCTAATGGATCAATTCCAAACAGAAAACTGTCTACTTTAATGTGCTAATGGTTCAATTCCAAACAGAATTCTGTCTTTCTTTCCTCTTCCTTTGATGACTCATCCTTGTCACTCGAAAGAGGACTGGATAGGGGAAAGCAATATGAAGGACACTTCTTTCAGCCTTTTTATTGTCCTTCTGTATAGTGCTCACACCCACCCCCCTGGTCCTTTCAGATGGGATCAATGAGGGCACAGGAAATAGGAACAGGTTCCAGTTTGGAAATAATCACCACATAATGCTTGATCAATTAATCTGCTTAAAGTCTAGATTTAGCATTATTAGGTCATATATTGTTGCTGTTTATTGTTCTTTGTTTTGTTTCCTACCTTATGCAAATTGCACTCTACAAATATAATATATGATTATTATTATTATAAGTGTTGTTCTTCCTCCGTTCAGGTGATTTCGGGGTGTCCTGTCTGCTGATGGGGTCATGTGACCTGGCCACCACCTTCACGGGCACGCCTTACTACATGAGCCCTGAAGTCCTGAACCACCACGGTTACGACTCCAAGTCTGATATCTGGTAGGAAGGTGGAGCAGCACACTGAGGCTCAAAGACAGAAAGGTCAAAGTTAGGTTAAAGTTCAGATGTAAAGAAAGGTAAGGTTAGATAGGTTGAACGGTGAGTGGACATGGACATTTATCTTGATGCTGCACTGTTTGTTTATGTGTGTAGTAACTTGCTTAACACTTGTAACGCTTGTTTTGTGTTGTGGCAGCCACCACAAGTTTTATTATGTGAATGTTGTCATGTTTAAAACTTTTAATGAAACAAACACCTGTTTAGAGCTCTGCATTTTGAAGATGAGTTCTTTTTTGATTCTCATTCCCCTCCGAACCTCAAGAGAGTTGTTGACATCCAGTTTCCTCCTCCGTCTCTCTGCTTCCTGCTAAGGCTACAGTGCTGAGCTCAGAATGCTGTGTAATGCTGTCACGTATCAAGGCAGACTCTCATTGTGAGATTTGGCTGACAGTTCCTGAGAACTTGCTACTCACTTCAAAGCAGTCCAGAAGGAGCATGGCTAAGAGGCACTTTGGATATGGACTGGAATATGTGATGAGTAATGAAGTGTAGAAGAGGGGTAGAAATGGATTCATGTATAATGATGAATGGAGTCGATACGGCCATTGGTCTGATCAGCAGGAGAGCATAAAGAACACCTTTAATACCAAGAGCGACTATAGATCCCTCATTTCTCACTGCAGTCTGAAGTGCAAGCATCTACTGAACTCAAAGTTCTTTGAAAAGAATGCAACAGTGTACATAGCTTCCTTCAGCACCAGTGATAACTGTACATGGCTTCCTTCAGTACCAGGGGTAACTGTACATGGCTTCCTTCAGCACCAGTGGTAACTGTACATGGCTTCCTTCAGCACCAGTGGTAACTGTACATGGCTTCCTTCAGCACCAGTGGTAACTGTACATGGCTTCCTTCAGCACCAGTGGTAACTGTACATGGCTTCCTTCAGCACCAGTGGTAACTGTACATGGCTTCCTTCAGTACCAGTGGTAACTGTACATGGCTTCCTTCAGCACCAGTGGTAACTGTACATGGCTTCCTTCAGCACCAGTGGTAACTGTACATGGCTTCCTTCAGCACCAGTGGTAACTGTACATGGCTTCCTTCAGCACCAGTGGTAACTGTACATGGCTTCCTTCAGCACCAGTGGTAACTGTACATGGCTTCCTTCAGCACCAGTGGTAACTGTACATGGCTTCCTTCAGTACCAGTGGTAACTGTACATGGCTTCCTTCAGTACCAGTGGTAACTGTACATGGCTTCCTTCAGCACCAGTGGTAACTGTATATGGCTTCCTTCAGCACCAGTGGTAACTGTACATGGCTTCCTTCAGCACCAGTGGTAACTGTACATGGCTTCCTTCAGCACCAGTGGTAACTGTACATGGTTTCCTTCAGCACCAGTGGTAACTGTACATGGCTTCCTTCAGCACCAGTGGTAACTGTACATGGCTTCCTTCAGCACCAGTGGTAACTGTACATGGCTTCCTTCAGCACCAGTGGTAACTGTACATGGCTTCCTTCAGCACCAGTGGTAACTGTACATGGCTTCCTTCAGCACCAGTGGTAACTGTACATGGCTTCCTTCAGCACCAGTGGTAATTGTACATGGCTTCCTTCAGCACCAGTGGTAACTGTACATGGCTTCCTTCAGCACCAGTGGTAACTGTACATGGCTTCCTTCAGCACCAGTGGTAACTGTACATGGCTTCCTTCAGCACCAGTGGTAACTGTACATGGCTTCCTTCAGCACCAGTGGTAACTGTACATGGCTTCCTTCAGCACCAGTGGTAACTGTACATGGCTTCCTTCAGTACCAGTGGTAACTGTACATGGCTTCCTTCAGCACCAGTGGTAACTGTACATGGCTTCCTTCAGCACCAGTGGTAACTGTACGTGGCTTCCTTCAGCACCAGTGGTAACTGTACATGGCTTCCTTCAGCACCAGTGGTAACTGTACATGGCTTCCTTCAGCACCAGTGGTAACTGTACATGGCTTCCTTCAGTACCAGTGGTAACTGTACATGGCTTCCTTCAGCACCAGTGGTAACTGTACATGGCTTCCTTCAGCACCAGTGGTAACTGTACATGGCTTCCTTCAGCACCAGTGGTAACTGTACATGGCTTCCTTCAGCACCAGTGGTAACTGTACATGGCTTCCTTCAGTACCAGTGGTAACTGTA
>NC_074670.1:9010024-9051608 GCF_029448725.1 Salvelinus fontinalis
CCGTCTGGTCTACCTGCATGGGGTCAACGTCAGCTAGACTTACTGTCTGGTCTACCTGCATGGGGTCAACGTCAGCTAGACTTACTGTCTGGTCTACCTGCATGGGGTCAACGTCAGCTAGACTTACTGTCTGGTCTACCTGCATGGGGTCAACGTCAGCTAGACTTACTGTCTGGTCTACCTGCATGGGGTCAACGTCAGCTAGACTTACTGTCTGGTCTACCTGCATGGGGTCAACGTCAGCTAGACTTACTGTCTGGTCTATCTGCATGGGGTCAACGTCAGCTAGACTTACCGTCTGGTCTATCTGCATGGGGTCAACGTCAGCTAGACTTACTGTCTGGTCTATCTGCATGGGGTCAACGTCAGCTAGACTGGCTCCAATCTTCATCCTGTCCTTGTGGATTCCCAGGACATCCTCCTTCAGCAGATTCATGGGAAGACATCTATTCACCGATCTGTTCCTGCTCTTCTTCCTCCTCCTCTGGAACCTCTCATCGTCAGAGGAGGAGGAGGAAGAGGAGGAGGACGAGGAGGTGGAGTCACTACTGTGGATGGCATGTCTTCTTCTACATGGTAAAGAAAGGAGTATGGCAGAGCCAGAGGTCAGTAACGTCACTGACTAATACAGACAACGTAATGCACACAAATCATCACCATGCAGCTCAATGACCAAGAAACCAGCCATTACAGAAACCCTGACGTCACCACACATCTAACACACACTGGCAATAACTTACCTATCAGACACACTCCTGTGGATGCCAGAAATCAGAAGCACAAGGGAGTAGAACTTAGGAATGAATTGTGATTTGTTGTAATAGTTAGGAAAGAATGTTAAACTTAACTTGATAAGTCAGACATGGAAGGTAGTAGGTACTAGGTTCTTTAGCCTACAGACCTGTTGCCTCTCCTTATGTTGTAAGGGCTTCTCGGACCAGTAGAGCTGAACCTATACCTCCGCCTGGATGGGGACAAGTGTCTTGAAGTCTTGAAGAAGATGGTCTTTGTCTTGGGCTCTGTGGGAAATAAAAGGTCAACCATGAGAAATTAGTCAAAGGACAAGTTATGGGAATAATAACTACTACTACTAAAGCTTGACAGTAAAATGTAGAGTCCATGCACCGGTGCTGATGGCTAGAAGTATACAGACTTCAGTGAAATAAAAGACTGAAATAGTTTCAACAGGAAATATCTAACCCTCCCGTGGTGCCTGGTAGCGAACGGCAGCTTTCCTCTGCCTGAAGTCATAACGTTTCTGGTTGTCCTCTTCATCATGGTCATCATCATCGTCCTCCTCCTCATCATCTTCATTACGGTCGTCATCATCATCGTCGTCGTCTTCGTCATCTGCCTGATTATTTTTGCCTCCCTCTTCCTCATCAATCTCCTCTTCACTGGAGATCACTCCATTTTCATTCTCTTGAGGGTCTTCACTTCCTTCATCGGTTCTTTCAGAAGTCCTTTTCCTCTTGGCCCCAGCGTAGATTACAATGTCCTAAAATAAAAGGGGAAAATAACATTATTGGGGGACATCATGGTGACATTTAACAAAATCTATTATAAAGCTATGAACCTGTAGCATTAATAAAGTTTACCTCCTCCGTAGTATCCCTGCTTCTTAACCGGCGACGCATTTTCTGCATGTCACCCATCTTCTGCAGCACTGCCTCAGCTGTACTTTACGAATAGAATGAACAAAAAAACAGGGACTGTTTAATTTCACCATTACCGCTAGCCGTTATCAACTTTGCCATTATAAACATGCAACCCAGACTGACAAGGAAATGTACAACAGTGGTGGCCCAACCCTCCTCCAGAGAGGAGGAGTTACTGGGCATGCAGGTGATTTCTCCTGCCCCAGTGCTAGATTAGGGTTGCAGGGGAAAACCCTGGGGTAGATGGGAAGCTAGGAGGGTTGGCCACCCCTGATGCACGATGCTGATGGAGATGTTCTTACTTGGTGATGAGGCGGTTATAGAGTACAGACTGGTTCCTGGAGTTGCGCTTGTATCTGGTGATCCTGGAGCTGCGTCTCACAGAGCTGTCCTCCTCCCTGGGACGCAGAACAAACTGGGTCTTCAGAGTAGAGGCCTCTTCTTCCTCAACTTCATCAGTAGCATCTGGAAGATTTTTTTATTTACTTGATGATAAACATTGTAGCTGACATAAATGAAACCAATGGTGTCTCCTTCTCGCTGTACTGTTGGAGGTGGCATTGATTCATGTAAATGTGATCTAGAAATGATATAGTTACCAGCTTCAGATTGCTTGTCCCTGGATGACGCGGAGGCTTTTCCATCGCCCTGCAGTCTTGGGGATTTCCTGCAGAAATCAACAAATTGAGAACTTAAACATGGAAGGTTGTGATGACACCTTAGGTTTGTAAACATGTTTCTGTTGTCATGCATCTCATCGACTATACAGAGAGGAGTAGAAGCTGATTTTACATACAATGAATACCAGTTATCTGCATAAAACATAAGTAGTTACCTTGTGCTGTGTTCGCCAGTTTCTTCTTTCTCAGGGGACTTGATTGGGCACTTTGTCTGGCCATTCATTTTAGCCAAAGACACCTCATGTTTGACGGTCTGTCCCCTGGTCCTCAGGGATCCTCGTCTCGGAGTGCTATCCTCCTCCTTCACCATCGAGTGGCCCTATGTTAAGAAAAAACAAAAACATCAACTGTATTCACATAGGAATCCAGTCATTTTTAGTGTAGTAAGCTAGCTTATTGCTGGCTAGTTATAGACGTTAGCTAGCAGGCAACATACCTGTCCATATTCAGAAACAATCATTAGTTATTGTTAGTCAGTGCTACTTACTAGCCATCTAAAGGGGCTAGCTAATTAGCTGAGTTTACTCAACTCCACGATATAAACATCTATGGGCGATACCCCATAGGGTATGTAAACTAGAGACAGGAGCTAACAGGCCAACTAATTTATAACATTAGCCTCCAGTTAGCTTACAACTGGCATAGAATGCGGTTAACTAGGCACATAAACAACATCAATGTCGGGCTAGCTAGTTAGCTGGTTAGCTAACAGCTGTCAGATGGCTAGCAACAGCTGAGTTTACAGCGACATTTTATCATGTCAACTATCTAAAAGGGCCTCACATTTGGCGTGTTTTCAGTGTTACTAGAGCTGTCATCCAGGCCCCTCTTCAGCCGACTCGACTTTGTCTGCGATGCGCTCTCCAGCGACAGAAACTCGGAGCTCGTATCCAAGTCAACCCGGTTCTTCTTCCGAGTTGCTGGTTCCGCGCCCACGCCGCTGCTGCGTAGCATCACCATCTTAACTTTAGACCGATTTTTATACTAAATTACTTGTGTCAAAACTGAAACTATTTAATAACATTCCTAGGTAATATATGGCCCGTACTAACACACAACCCTCCCCAACCAAAACCCTTGATTTCTGGCGCCACAAACGTCACTGGAAGACAAGTGACAGCACGCAGTATCCTGACGCAAGAAAACATAGTTCATCATAAAAAGTAGTGATTATAAATTTCTAATCACCAATTATGTCATGCTGTATTGATATCAATGACCACATGAATAGCTATAAATATTATCATTATAGAAATCTATCCCAGGGCCATCAGTGATATGTTCTTATATCATTCAGTTGTGCGGAGGGATATTATGGGAAAGATGTCCCGGTTATTTTTGGCGCGCTGTAAATTGCGCATTATGGAAAGCCTAGCTACAGGTTCATGATAAAGCATTTTCTTTACTGTTATGAAAATATAACTTGTTTACTATAAAATTGAAATTATATTTGAGAGAGTTTTCTTACATTTTAATATCAACTATGCTAAATGTCTCGAGGAGCTCTGTTTCATTAATTCTAAAATGATGGGGGTAATACAGTGCCTTCAGAAAGTATTTATACCCCTTGATTACACATTTTGTTATTACACACTGAATTTAATTTGATTAAATATAATAGTTTTTTTTTACCCATCTACACACAATACCCCATAATGACAAAGTGAAAACATGTTTTTAGACATTTTAGAAAATGTATTGAAAATGAAAAACTAAAATATAAGTATTCACACCCAAGTCAATATTTTCTAGAAGCACCTTTGGCAGTGATTACAGCTTTGAGTCGTCATGGGGATGTCTGAATCACCTTTGCACATCTAGATTTGGGGATTGTCTCCAATCTTCCTTGCATATTTTCTCAAGCTCTGTTAAGTTAGATGGGGAGCTGCAGCAAACAGCAATCTTCAAGTCTTTCCACAGATTTTCAATGGGATTCAAGTCTAGGCCACTGAAGGACTTTCACATTCTTGTTTTGAGGCCATTCCAGAGTTGCTTTTGCTAAATGCTTGGGGTCATTGTCCTGTTGAAACATAGGTTCTCAAGGATTTGCTGTATTTGGCTCCATTCATTGTTCCCTCTATCCTCACCAGTCTCCCTGTCCCTGCCGCTGAAAAGCCTCCCCATTGCATGATGCTGCCACCACCACTTCACGGTAGGGATGGTGTTAGATGGGTGATGAGCTGTGCCTGGTTTTGTCCAGACATAGTGTTTTACATTTGTCTTTCACATGCTTTTTTGTAAACTCCAGGTGTGCTGTCATGTGGCCACTCTCCCATAATGCCCAGATCGGTGAAGTGCTGTAGAGACAGGTTCTCCCATCTCAGACAAGGAATTCTGTAGTTCTGTCAGTGTGTTCATTTGGTTCTTGGCCACCTCTCTGATCAATGCCCTTCTCGCCAGGTTGCTCAGTTTGGTCAGACTTCAAATTTCAAATGATGGAGACAACTGTGCTCTTGGAAACTTTCAACATTCTAGAAAGTGTTTTATACCCTTCCATAGATAATATGCCTCATCACAATTCTATCTCAGATCTATGGACAGTCCCTTGGACTTCACGGTATAGTTTCTGCTCTGACATGCACTTATTTTATGCTATTATGGCGGTCCACAAACATATGTTAGAGGTGCATGCCGCCACCTACTGTCTGGGCTGTCAGCCTGCTGTTCTTGAGCGTGAATTCATTACACTTTGACACAAAGGGAAGGGGGAAAAAATGTGCCCTACCAACTAACCCTACACCCATTAAAACCACACCACTATACCAACTAACCCTACACCCATTAAAACCACACCACTATACCAACTAACCCTACACCCATTAACACCACACCACTATACCAACTAACCCTACACCCATTAAAACCACACCACAATACCAACTAACCCTACACCCATTAAAACCACACCACTATACCAACTAACCCTACACCCATTAAAACCACACCACTATACTACATAACCCTACACCCATTAAAACCACACCACTATACCAACTAACCCTACACCCATTAAAACCACACCACTATACTACATAACCCTACACCCATTAAAACATCACCACTATACCAACTAACCCTACACCCATTAAAACATCACCACTATACCAACTAACTCTACACCCATTAAAACCTCAACACTATACCAACTAACCCTACACCCATTAAAACCACACCACTATACCAACTAACCCTACACCCATTAAAACCACACCACTATACCAACTAACCCTACACCCATTAAAACCACACCACTATACTACCTAACCCTACACCCATTAAAACCACACCACTATACTACCTAACCCTACACCCATTAAAACCACACCACTATACCAACTAACCCTACACCCATTAACACCACACCACTATACCAACTAACCCTACACCCATTAAAACCACTATACCAACTAACCCTACACCCATTAAAACCACACCACTATACCAACTAACCCTACACCCATTAAAACCACACCACTATACCAACTAACCCTACACCCATTAAAACCACACCACTATACCAACTAACCCTACACCCATTAAAACCTCACCACTATACCAACTAACCCTACACCCATTAAAACCTCACCACTATACCACCTAACACTACTCCCATTAAAACCACACCAATATTCCACTACTTGGCCCTATCTGATCCAACACCAGGCCGGCAGCCTGGGAGAATGGGACACTATCGTTCAACACACCTTGTAACTCTTCTGCAGTAAAATCTCGTACACCTAAGCACTTCTCTGCAGCTTCCACCACAACATCTATTTTAATGTGATTTTCTGCAGTATAGTTGTTAACGATGGCTATGAACGCTAAGAAACCAACATTACTGAGGCACGTTATTCTTTTCATTGGCCTCGGCCTACTCATTGGCCTCGGCCTACTCACAGGAGGATCCCTCACCCTGTACACATCATCTCCTACTCTATTCACTGCCTCAGCATGACACTTTTGGACACTACTCTGATCCCGGCAACCTCAACCTGCCTTTCCCTGGACACTTCTGATCTACAGCACCATGGGTACCCCTACAATTCACACACACACACCTTTGTTTTATGTCCTCCTGCACACTTCTCACATATAGGAATCTCACTCCTACACACTGCTGCAACATGACTGTAAGCTTGGCACCTAAAACAATTAAATGGTTTTGGGACAAAAGCTCACAGGTTAACTGACACATCTCTAACTTGACTTTGTCGGGTAAAAACTCTGCATCAAAACTCAGCAGGACAGACCACGTCTTCTGTTTCACAATGCTCTCGTACCAAACGGCGAGCATCACAGACACCAGGAATCTTCCATTTCAGTTGATCCTCAACACTTAACGCCACCCCAGTAGTGATGCGTGAGTAAAATCACTGGGGAAGCCAAGCCAGTAAAAAAGGCATATTTCAACCTGTTGTGATATTTGCTCTATAACCATTCATTCATATGCCACCATGATATACAATAAGACCGTGACAACAGTCACACAGTGGCTGAATGAATTCAACTACACATACATTTGTTTCATCACAAAACCGGAGAGCAACATCTGTCCGGTGAAGTCCACAAAGCAAATAATTCATGTAATAAACAGTTATATGACCTGCAGCATGGTCAAGCAAGTTAATGTTTGACAGTTTACTAAACTACTGATTTAAATGTCAAATCAACAAGGCTACATATGCTTAGTTTAATACACTGAAACAAACTTCAAAGATAAAAACTATTTAGTACAATCAATGTTGATAAATATCATGTGGCTGTCCATGCTACTGATTTCTGTCTGTGTGTGTGCGCTTGCACAGGTAAAAAATATTTTTAAAAACAAAAAATTATAGGTTGACACCCGTGTAGACTAGATGAACGCTAATGCCATCCTCCTCTCTTTCATGTTGGAGAAATTGTCTATGGCATCGTCATACAGTACGTTTTTAGTGTTTGTTTTCATAGGCTACCTAGCTAAAAATGCTTGCTAGCCTAACTTCCTCACATGGACAACAATGAACCAGCTAAGTTAGGCTCACATTTAGCTAGCTATATCTACGCTACATATTGAACTTCTACCGTCTCAAGCCAGAGCCACAGTATATGAATTTAGGGTTAGATCAGAATCACCGTCATTATCATTGGCCAGTACAGAGAATTATGTCAAAAGCACAAATCCAAATCCCCAACCTGGATTAGGAAAGGAACATCAACACAAATACACCAGAAACAAACGTTTTTTTCAGACAATGAGGACATTTTGCTTAGGATGTCAAATCCAAACTGGCATCCCTTGGAGTGCGTTTTGCTGCACCAAGACAACCCACAGTAGACTCAGCTCAACACTGATAGGCTAATTATTTTCTATAATTGTATTATTTTATTTCATCAAGGGAGGCCAAATGCTTGCTGGTATCAAATGCTACAGCTGGCAACGTGTCATACAAGTCGACATCATAGATATTGTGCTACACATACTGAGACAGAGGGGCGCCGTTTCCCTCACTCAGATGATATTCAGCCACTGGCGAATTGACTGAAAAGTATGAAAACATTTGAATAAATATTCAGGGCGAGAGACCATGAATACACGGCACTGGTTATCCCTCCTTTCAACCGCGCCCTGCTGCGAAGAGCAAAGCAAGTCAAAGTTCTTGTCCCTTGGCGTGTGGTGAGCAGCGCCCGCTCACTCTGAACGGAAGAATTGCGAGTCCACTTTGAGTTACTTTCACCGACTCAACAGTCCCCAACCAACCTGACACTCCATATAGATCAGCCAGAAGCCAAGGATCCATTCCCTCAACAACAAAATCTCACACCCACTGAGCCACCATCATTTTTGTCATCAACTGGACGACGCACGAACTTGACCGCCTTCACCGCACCTGCCGCTGGTAGTTCATCCTCATCAGGTTACATTTCTGAGATAACGTTACAGGAGTACGTTTTCTTTTTGTACTTAACGCTGATTTTCCCGACCACACCGCTTCCCTCTACACATCTCATGGTGTCCATTTCCACATATCCAAGCTCTTTCCACTCCTTCATCCTCTGTAGTAGCAAACTGTTTAAAAATGTTTCTTGAATTTGTTGCGTCGACTCAAAAAGCTCTACCAGTCGCCAATACTCCTCCTGGAAACCCCAGTCCCTCTGACATGCACTGTCAACTGTTACCAGCCGCCGTTACTCCTCCTGGAAAACCCAGTCCCTCTGACATATACTGTCAACTGTTACCAGCTGCCGTTACTCCTCCTGGAAACCCCAGTCCCTCTGACATACACTGTCAACTGTTACCAGCCACGTTACTGCTCCTGGAAACCCCAGTCCCTCTGACATATACTGTCAACTGTGGGACCTTAAATAGACAGGTGTCTCTAAATCATGTCCAGACGATTGAATTGGCCACAGGTGGACTCCAATCAAGTTGTAGCAACATCAATGAAGATAATAGGAAATTGGATGCACCTGAGCTTAATTTGGAGTGTTATAGGAAATGGGTGTGAAAAGGCTACTTTTATTTAAGTTATACATTTCTGTAAATAATTTTTATTAATTGGCAAACATTTACAATAACACTCATTATTGGGTATTGTGTGTAGATGGGTGAATTTTTATTTTTTTAATCCATTTTAAATTCAGGCTGTAAATGTGGAATAAGTCAAGTGGTATGAATACTTTCTGAAGGCACTGTATTTGGGGGGGGGGGGGCTAATTTCATGCAAAATGTATATTTACACTTTCGCAATATAGTGAGAAATTGAGAATTAAACAATTTCAAACCGCAAACTAAAACCTCACATGAAATTAAATTATATGAAGAAAATAAAAATTGATCAAAGGACAAAATATTATTACATAAATCTTTTTATTAGTAGTATGTGAATAGGTATAACCGGAGAAAAAAAGTCAAATTGTAGAAATCTGCTAAACTGCAAAAAACTATTGGTATGTGGTTTGTAAAAAGTAAACAGCTGATCTGAATGAGTCCATGCCAACAGACCCCAATGGAGGGAGCATTTTATGCAATGGCTGCCAGGTAGTCCTTGACCTCTGCTGTGGTGAGTCTTCTGAAACCTGCCTCGTTGCAGATTCCCACCTCGATGTTATCTTCGGTCATCTGACCCTCAAAACTTTCCTTTAAAAACACACACAGAACACAATATTAATACAACGCAGTAAATGCATGGATTTCAATAGAACACTGTGACAAATTAAACTATGAAGTTTTCAAACTATTCCAGGTTTAACCTAAACACAGCATCACATATTCTACTGTGTTTCTTCAACACGTCTGAGAGGGAAGAGAACTACAGGTGCAGGTGAGATGAATTACCTTCAAGGTTAAGATTGCTGTGTGAATAGCGTCTTCCAGTTCCAGATCCACGTTATATCTCTTTTCTAGGAATGTTTTCCCATTGACGTAGTTCTTTCCCATTGCTGTTGCTTTCCATGCAAAGTATGCACCCTGTGTACATCAAAATAATCATATAGTTACTACTGGAAAAAATGATGTATGTGTAACGGAGTTAAGAACGTACCGTAAACTCACTCCACAGCTAGCTTGAAATGTCACAGATGGAGCCATCCGTTGGTACACTTTTGGGTGGCTCAAACCATTGAAACGTTGTCAAGGAGGGCAGCCACTTGACACTTACACGCGACTTCTGCCATCAGAATACGAAGATTGCATTGAAAAGACTGGTTGTGGTCGGATTGTGTTCAGATCTGGCCGACCACTTTAGGTGGTGGTCAGGGACACATTTTGTGCGGATTTCTCCTCAGTCTGGACACAATCAGGCTGCTGAAAGCGCATACAGTGGGCGACGTCATCAGCACGTGTTTTGTGAGCGAGAGGCACCTTTTTTAATTAAAAGTTGGAGGAAATATGTTCCTAGTGTGGAATGTGTTTGCTGGCTTCATAAATGCTAGCTTATTTAATCAGGCTACCTGTTATTGACTGTACATTTTGTTTATGTGTAACTGTGTTGTTTTTGTCGCACTGCTTTGCTTTATCATGGCCAGGTCGCAGTTGTAAATGATTACTTGTTCAACTGGCCAACCTGGTTAAATAAAGGTGAAATAAAATTAAAAATGTAGAAAAAATATTTTTTGTTATGCCGTTTGCAATCCCTTTAGCTTTGCTAGCTAGCTTGCTGGCTAGTTAGAGGTTAGCTGGCTAGTTAGCTACAGTAGTTTGCTAATGCCATCAAATTGCTGTGTGGTTATCAGATTTAGCCTGTTCCACCGTTTGCATTATGCATTCTGGCATTTGAATATTGCGCAGGAAAAGGGAATCAGGACACATTTAAAATGTAGGTTTAGACGCATGACGAGTTCGGAATTCCATGATTAGATCTCCATGATCAGAATACAAAAGCTCCATGAACTCCATAGACTCGGCCTAGGAGTGAAGCAATTCAATGATAGAGTGTGTTTATACTACCATGGATACTTACAGAGGGATCTGACTGGAAGAGGTAAGGGTGATCATCATCCCATCCAGCTATCAACAGTGACACACCAAAGGGTCGCACTCCACTGAAAAAAACATAGGATGTTACTATCTAGAAATTCAGGTGAAAACAACTACTTTATCAACACAGATGGATATTGTAACTCAGCAATGGCCAACCCTTGTGTCCGGACTTTAGGCTTTTCCTTCAGCCAGCCCTGCTCTAACACACCTGGTTCTATACGGGGTGTAAGGGCTTTCGGGCAGGGCTGAAGGAAAAGCCTAACACACCTGGTTTTACCAATCAGCTGGTCATCAGGACCTTGATTAGCTGAATCAGTCGTGTTTCAACAAGGTTGGATCAAAAGCCTGCACACTCAGTCGGCCAGCCCTGATCAAACTTGAGGAAACCCACAAAACAGAATAGAACTGACCCAGACTGTGTGTACTCCTGCATGACAGAGGCTACCCGCTGGACAAGCTGGGCTGTGGGGATTGGCTCCTGGTAGACCAGGAAGTACTGCTGGGCCAGTTTCCTCGCTCTCCTCAACAGCACCCTGCAGAGTAACAAGAGACACATTTCTAAGATATCCTTGTCCCTGTTGTAAACCCAAGATTTAGAAATTCAAGGAAAGGCAGTCTCCCTCTCCCTCACACACACCAAGATGTACCTGTAGTCTGGACCCATTCCACTGTAGACCATGCCAATATGTTTGGTTATCATCTCGACTTTGTGAACACTCGTCTCGTCGTACAGTATAGACTTCTGTTTCTTCTCGGTTGCCAAAACGACTCCATTTGAGGCTTTAAACGGGGAGAAAGAAACCATCAAAATTGGACTGTCTTCTGTAATGCGGCTAAATTTCTTGATTTGGCTTTGTTTTAGATTTGGTTCATTATTAAGGCTGTTTCGACAGGTAGCTCAATTCTGATATTTTTCTTCCACTAATTGTTTTTTGACCAATCACATCAGATATTTTTCAGAGCTGATCTGAGTGTTCAAAAGACCAATCAGTAAAAAAAAAAATCTAAACGTAGCCTTAAAAATGCCAGCAGCCATGAGTGAATTCAAATGTGAGTTGGTTTCAGGTGTGGTTTGATGTGGGGGTCTCGTGTGTTCGCAGGTGGGAAGAGTTAGCCAAATTATATTGCCGATTTGCTTTAGCCGGCTGGTGTGCTACCGTTGCAAAATTGGTTTGACTTTGGATAGCCCATATCTGAGCCTAGTATGGAACCGTCAATAAATAACAATGTAAATTAGACAATATTTTCACGTTGCACACTTTTTAGTTCTCATTAAATGTTTTCAATATTTAGGGATATCCAAAGTCAAACCACATTTACCACAGGCATTACGATCGGGGTCGCATGCAGCTGCACTCCAAATTGATGAGAACTTGTTTGCTGCCAGCTGTGGACCGGGTTGAAATAAACCCAATCTTCATATACGTTGTGGCATACTCCGGGAGAAAAATCTGTTTTGGACAAAACTGACTTTTCTGACCAAAATTATCCTATTTACACTTTGTAGTCAATTTTGACATTAGAATAAATGTTCCGGACTCATATCGATGGCACATAGGCTGTTTTCTAAATTAGAAGATGGTTTTTAGGGGCAGATGCTCTTTAAAAGAGTTCGGTACCATGGACACATGTATGCAGACATCTTGTATATAAAAATCCATTACCTGGTGGTTGTACCACTTTATACATATTATAGTACATGCGCTGCGTTTAAACAGGCAGACAATTCAGATTTTTTTTCTCTCACTAATTGACCAATCAGATTAGCTCTGAAGTGAAATTTGGGAAAAATTATCAGAATTTGGCTACCTGTGTGAAAACAGACATATTGGGTGATCATTTGAAGTCTTCTTTACCTTTGATTCCCACTGAGGGGGCTCCTGCTGCTACGGCTGACAGGGCATACTCAATCTGGACCAGTTTACCAGATGGGCTGTGTGGGAGGGAAATTGTTTTCATTAATAATGTCATGACAAACAAATAATTTCGTCTTGGTCTGATCAGTGCTTTTAGAGTTTATATTTATTGGTGTAACGTTAGCTAGTGACTCAGTCTCACTCAGCTATCAACAAACTGAAAGTGAATGTAAACTTCCAACAGCAAAGCCAGATGCCTTTTTGCAAAGATCGCATCCCGGCTAATCACTTAATTACTGAAAGAGGGCAAATGGTATGAAGAGACAAAATGTGTTGGATATCAAAATTGCCTGTTTGAAGATCTTGAACTAGAAACATCACACTTCCTACTACTAGCCTAACATTAGCTAGCCAGAGTAACAGAATGACAAAGCATCAAACCACCGGGAGCAACAGTCTGGTTTCTAAACAACTCGCTCGATCTCTACCCTTCTTCCTTTCAATGTCTTCCTGCAATACCCAAACTGACAAAACTTTTGCCACGACTGTCATTTGTAAAAGTTACCTGAATGTGGTGAGTGAGAAACTGTACCCCCTTTCTCCCATATTTGCTCAGTACTGGTGATAACGCGTTATACTAATGACAAGATGCAATTGGTTCTTCGGTTGTCGCAGTTCAATGACGTATGTGATTCAATGACCGTGAGCTGTGTGACGAGTGTAAAGACACTACTCAAACCTCTAAAATTATGAATTTGTCTGGTTTAGTGTGTTTTTTGAGACGTTCGTTGTTACAGCTGGAATGCAGAATTACACAGGCTACAGGACTTGACAGACAGTTTGGTGAGTTTGAGCTTTACACAACATTCTGCCTTGTGTTTATTTGTAGCTAGCTGGCTGGCTAACATCAGCACTAACTAGTAAGCTAGCTTTAAAACTTCCATGGTAGCTATGTTACCCTGCATAATCTATGACTTTGTGTTGGACAGTAAGAGCTATGATGATGTACGATTCTATACGTGCTTCAATCTATGAGTAGACTACTAGATGTATACTGAGTGGTGACATACATAGTTTCTGTCTATTGCATAGATTGTTGATATTTGATTGTGTCTCTGTGTGTTTTGTTTCTATACAGCCCCAGCTCTAGCTGTCCATGGCCCCAGCATCCTACCACAGCCCCACGATGAGCAAGAGGCGACCGCGGAGCCCAGCTTCCTGGACAATGTGTTTTGGATGGCAGCACCCAAAAAGAGACGCACAATAGAAATCAACAGGACTAGAAGACGAGACCCAAGCTTTATGCTCAAAGTTAAGGTATTAACTTTGATTGTGTTTATCATTTCACTGGGTGACATTTCACTTATTGTAATTATTGTCCTCTGATGTCCAGTTGTATGTAGCATATTTTATGTAATGGTATCTGCCATGAGTGAACTCCTTTGACTAATTTCTTAATAAATATTGCAATAAACACAATCGAAAATGCAATGGATTTTTCTGATATATTGTGCTCTCCCTCCCCCCCTTTCTCTCTCTCCTTCCTCTCTCCCCCTCTTTGTCAGACCAACATTGAGCCGTGCGTGGAGTGTGGCCACCTGAAGCAGAAGCATATTCTGTGTGGGTTCTGTTATGAGAAGATCAGGAAGGAGACAGCGCTGATCCGAGGTCAGATTAAAGCCGTGGAGGGCAGGCCTCTCAACACACCAGCGCAGGAGACCCTGGTCCTGTATGACAGCGAGAGTCCAGGGGAGTCCGACAAAGACAAGAGGATAGTGGAGAGGAACAGAAAACGACCCTCCTGGTTTAGTATCTATTGAGGTAGAATTTAGTCACGCCAGTAGTAAGTAGGTTGCTAATATCCCAGTTTCTGTATTTGAAGGAAATGCATTGATAAAAAAATCAACAGCAGCATTGTTTTTTTTGTTTTGTTATCAACACATGACAGAACCTTCAAATGTGGTTCATTTTCTTTGTCTTGTTATTGGAACATGGCTACAATGTCACATATTGTACATCCTCTACACTTTAGTAGGAACATGCTATACCTTTGTTATTAATGAGAATAAATCTTTATTTGGAAAAAAAAGAAGCTTTATTGCGGCCACTAATCAATTAGATTAGTAAGACAAATCTTTTTAAAAATGTAGTCTAATAAAAACGAATTATAGAAAAGATACATAAAGGACATATGAAATCAGTTCTGGGTCTTTCAGTTAGCCTACAGGTGAGTGTTAAATCAAATGGGGCCCTGAATATATTTAAAACCTGGTTTAACCTAGGCAATGAGCCATGTGTTTAACAACCCCAGGGAGGGCCAAGTCATTGAAACTCTTCAGGTTAAAGATAAGAGCTTTGTCCCTTAGAGTGAGTTGCAGCAACCGCTCCCTGTCAATATCTGATCCCACTGTGATAGCAACACCCACTGCGTTGGACCTTCTCATGGCTCCAATACCCTCAGCAAAGTTCTTGTCTGAGGTCACTCCGTCTGTAATGAACACAAAGGCGAGCTCTGCGTCCGGACGTACCCCTCTGAACCGACCTCCAGGGTTACTGACGAGGTTCTCAGTTGCGTAGAGAATAGCGCTGCCCAGAGTGGAGGATGAGTCGCGGTAGACTGCATTAGAGACCAGGGAGCTAATCTTTCTGTGGTTGTTGGAGAAGTCCAGAAGAACCTCTGGGTCCTGCTCCCCTCCAAACTGCAGCACGGCGAAGCGGGCTCCTGAAGAGACCTCCTTGGAGAGAGGGATCGATTGGGAGAGTCTCTCGATGAAGCGCAGGATGCTGATGAAGTTTCTGCCCCCTGTTCTCTCAGAACCGTCAATGAAGAAGAGGATGTCTACGGGGCGCTGGATCACTGGAGCCAAACTCAAATCTTTTACAATAATAGAAAGTCAATGTTATACAGACTGTTGATTCATAAACTCTAATAATAATCACTCAAACTCTAATACATCTGTAGTTGTCTATAATTTACATATGTAGAATATATTGGAAATACATTAATAGTTCATTACCAACTGAACAAATATTCAAGGCCAGGGAGTTTCATTAGTGCAATATAAAATAACACCAAAAAAATAAGCCCCATTTATTAGATGTAAAAACATAAATAAAAAAGAAGTTGTCTTTTCACCTGAGGCACACTTCAGGTCTGGACAGATCATCTCTGGTTCTAGAGAAGAAGAGAAGTGAATGTAGTTCATTAGTCAGGGCGGGGCATTTTCACAAAATAAAATCATTGAACTGTTGATAAAATGTAGTGTGCATCCCAATGGCACCCTATTCCCTATATAGAGCTCTGGACAAAAGTAATGCACTATATAGGGAATAGGGTGTCATTTGGGATGCAACCATAAACTTGCCTGGGCAGAGGATTTGTTCTATTTCCTCTAAGAATTCCTCAGCAGTAAGTTCAGCGTAGACACTCAGGGTCTTCACCCGGTCGCCCATATTACAGGCAATCCTCTCCATGTTCTGCCTCTCTGCCCCAGAGTCAAACATATCACCGATGGCGATGGCATACACGTCCACCCCGTTACACAAAGCTCCAAGATTATCCAGGTCTTTAGGATCGTAGCGACCGTCTGTGATAACTATGGCCACCACCTTGGTCCTCCCCCTGCGACCTGGTACTATCAGATGGTCGTATGTGTACTTCAGGGCAGAGGGAGTCCAGGTGCCTCCAGCGATCCACTCCATGGCTTTGACCTTTGTGTTGAAGGAGGTCGCAGAGGTGATGCCCCTATCGTCCATCCTGATGGCCTGAACCGCCCCTTGGTGACTGTACTGAACCACACCCAGACGAAACCCTTTTTGGGGAGTTAGCAGTAGTTCAGAGAATAAAATTGATTATATGTTTAAAAAATATATAATTTTAAATCCTGTTCCCAGAAATGTTGGTGATCCATTCAAACAGTGGCTGTAGTAATAATACAGTATGATGAAGTTTACCTGAGACGTCAGAGATGTTTTTGGCCATCTTCCCAAGCCTGTTTGCTACACTGATGACAAAGTTTTTAGCCAGGCTGAAGTTGGTTTTTCCAATACTTTCAGAGCTGTCAATCACAAACACCAGGTCCAGGGGAGGGCAAACCTTTTCACAATCTGCACAGAGAGACAGTTAACAATAAGACTTGGGCATTTTTTTTATTATTACAGGAAAATTGGTTGTCATTATAACTGGAAATAAACCATTACCACAGCAGCCGCATGTTTCTCTGACAAATCCCATGATTTCACACTCCTGAAAGTTGAGAATATTCATCAGCATTTCTCAGAGAGACAGGGATATGAAAGATATCTGTCAATCAGGATGAACAAATAAAGTCTGTTACTTACCGATAGACCAGAGGCCCCACGAGTACCAGGTACTCCCTAGACACCATCAATAGAAACATTTAATGACCAATGACAGACTCTTAGTGGATGAAATTAATCACAAATGAGAACTAAATGCACCTTTGTATGTGTACATAGGAATAAGACTCACCGGTGATCCAGGTGACCCCCTCACTCCTCTGTCTCCAGGAACACCCTCTTGCCCTGGCTCCCCCTGTAAAACAATACACCCATTTTTTTTATAGAAATACATAAATCCATTTAAATAAACGAGTGCATTTATTAATATAATATATCTCTGTTTATGATATACTGCACGTACTGCCAGTCCTTTTGTTCCTGTAGTTCCCTGGGCTCCTTTTTCTCCATTATAACCTCTGGTGCCCTGCGAAAAATATAGACATGGTAGTGAATAGAGGGGTCGAACAATTTCAGATTTTAAATATGGACGGCTAAGAACAGGTACATATGATTACCTGCAGTCCAGGTAAACCAGGGTCTCCTCTCCCTCCCTAAGAGATGATAAGGTTGAGTTAGCATGTTTGTCATGGCACTAATTAAAACAGGATTACCAATCCAATTCAATTGCCAAAAGACATTGAAATTGTCTTTTGTTATTCAGTCAGGTGAAGCTCAAACCTGTTTCCCTCTGGGACCTGGGTAGTTGTATCCATCACTTCCTCCATCTCCCTACCAATTAAAACAAGACAAACAGCATTTTTAGCACTGATTAGCTCTCATTTCCCAGAACTTTATTTTGCATCAGCTACTGTTCTTGTGAAGGTGTACTACAAAAACACTGTAAGACCACTTTCTCATTCTAAGAAAAGAACGTGACCAAGGGAATGTCAACAAAGAATAATTTCCCCTCGTAGTAAATGTTTAGGGGGGCCCTACTCAGTACTCTGTACAGTTTCCAACATAACCTCAACGGAAATACCTTCCATTGTCAGATTCAGGTATGTGTTATTATGCATAGGCCTGTTGCAACGTGTCCAGTGTCATTTTTAATGCATATGAATAAAACATTGAAATAACTCTGAAATAACTTTTTTTTCTGGACTTTTCCAAAACAAATATGTTGTTAGAATTTAGATATCACAAATTTGTGCTATAAGCAGTTTTATAAACTGGGTGAATCGAGCCATGAATGCTGATTGACTGACAGCCGTGGTATATCAGACCATATACCACGGGTATGACAAAACATGTATTTTTACTGCTCTAATTATGTTGGTAACCAGTTTCTAATAGCAATAAGGCACCTCGGGGGTTTGTGGTATATGGCCAATATACCTCTGCGTTGCGTCGTGCCTAAGAACAGCACTTAGGAGTGGTACATAGGCCATATACCACACCCCCTCGTGCCTTATTAACAACACAGTGTGGTCAAAGACTTAACTTTGTTGTAGTCACTAACTTATCGGCAGACTCAATAGCCTTGGTTTCTCAAATGGCTGCCTCGCCTGGTTCACCAACTACTTCTCACATAGAGTTCAGTGTGTCAAAGGGCCTGTTGTCCGGACCTCTGGCAGTCTCTATGGGGTTCAATTCTCGGGCCGACTCTTTTCTCTGTATATATCAATGATGTCACTCTTGCTGCTGGTGAGTCTCTGATCCACCTCTACGCAGACAGCACCATTCTGTATACCTATCTGGCCCTTCTTTGGACACTGTGTTAACAAACCTCCAAACGACCTTCAATGCCATACAACACTCCTTCCGTGGCCTCCAACTGCTTTTAAATACAAGTAAAACTAAATGCATGCTCTTCAACCGACTAGCATCACTACTCTGGACGAATCTGACTTAGAATATGTGGACAACTACAAATAACTAGGTGTCTGGTTAGACTGTAAACTTCCAGACTCACATTAAGCATCTCCAATCCAAATTGAAATTTAGAATCGGCTTCCTATTTCGCAACAAAGCATCCTTAACTCATGCTGCCAGACATACCCTCGTAAAACTTGCAACTGACAATTAACCCGAAAGTCTGTCGTTGTTTTTTGTTTGTTCGCTATGCGGGGAAATATGCGGGGACAAGCAGAACTACGTGGCTAAGAACTGTTATAGCGGGGATTATTATCGTAGCAACATACCTTTGGAGTGAAGGCAATCCCGTGCTGTGTTAGCTAAATGTTTATGTCTTCGGGTGTAGTTCGTAAAGGTTGAAGTGTGTATGTTAGGATGGTAACGTTATATTAATTAAGGATGAAATGTGAATTCATGCCAGGAATAATACATGTGAAGTTTTTGATTTCCTCCCTTCTGTAATAAGCAGCCAATGAGGTATTTTTCCTTTATTCATGTGTTTAATCTGATACTGTTATCTCCGGTTTAAACTGTTTTATTAATGTAAGCACTTCAGAGTTATATCAAGCTAATAAGTCACTCGTAAGACAAGAAGGTTGTAGGAGTGTGCTTAACTGTATTTTAATTTACTTTATAGTTCTCATGGAACGTGATAATTCTGACTAAAACTACAGAATAAAACCGCCAGTTAGAATCAAGGAACAGTTGTGCTCGTGGTTACTGGAAGGAGCTACAAAACTGACTTTCCTACTGATCCTTGACTTCGGCGATGTCATTTACAAAATAGCCTCCAACACTCTACTCAGCAAATTGGATTTAGTCTATCACAGTGCCATCCATTTTGTCACCAAAGCCCCATATACTATCCACCACTGCGACCTGTATGCTCTCGTCAGGTGGCCCACGCTACATATTCGTCAGTATCTCAACTCCCCCTTCACTCCTGAGGAGGTCCTGGAGGAGATTACCTCCATGCCACCTAACAAGTCCTCAGGCCCAGATGGATTCCCCAGAGAGTTCTACAAAGCTTTTTGGCCCCAGTTTAGCCCTATTTTCATACCAATGCTGGATGTTTTTTGCAAAAACGGAGCTCTCCCAGACTCAATGCACACAGCTCGAATTACAGTGTTGCTCAAAAAAGACAAGGACCCTCTATCCTGCTCCTCCTTCCGGCCTATAAGCTTGTTGGATTTCCACTACAAAATAATTACCAAATTGCTCTCCAAAAAACGAAACATTCTTCTTCCCAAAATAATAAAAGCGGACCAAACTGGATTTATTAGAGACCGGTACTCTTCTGATAACATTCACTGTCTTTTTGATATTATTGATCAAGTAAACGCACAGAAGATCCCTGTCCTGCTGGCTTCATTGGATGCTGAGAAGGCGTTCGACAGGATGGAGTGGAGCTTTCTGTTCTCAGTCTTAGAAAAGTTTATTATGGGCCCAAACTTTATTAAATGGATTAAGTCCCTATACTCTTATCCAAATGCCATGGTGACTACTAACGGACCTGAACTCTGACAGATTCCCTTTGGGACGGGGCACAAGACAAGGGTGCTCGCTGTCCCCCCTGCTCTACTTGTTGGGGGCGGAGCCTCTGTTAGAGTTGATAAGGAGCAATCCAAGTATTATAGGTGTTTCTGCAGGCGGCCTGCAGCACAAGATTTCGCTCTACGCGGATGATGTCTTGCTCTACATATCCAACCCTGAGAAATCCCTCCCATTTTAGACACAATTGCTCAGTATGTCAAGTTTTCAGGATATAAGATACATTTGAACAAATCCACTGTTTGCCCTCTCAATCTTACACTCACCAGCTTTATGAAGACACTATGTCCGTTCCAGTGGAAGACACAGGGGTTTCAAAACCTTGGGATCTTCGTAACACCAGATCTGAATGGTCTTTTCAAGGAAAATTATCTCCCACTCCTGGATCGAATCAAGAACGATCTCCAAACCTGGATCTCCCTCCCAATTAGCTTAGTCAGAAGAATTAAAGTCATCTGTATGAACATCCTCCCTAGACTGAACTATTTATTTTTTATTTATTTTTTTTTTTTATTTTACCGTTATTTTACCAGGTAAGTTGACTGAGAACACGTTCTCATTTGCAGCAACGACCTGGGGAATAGTTACAGGGGAGAGGAGGGGGATGAATGAGCCAATTGTAAACTGGGGATTATTAGGTGACCATGATGGTTTGAGGGCCAGATTGGGAATTTAGCCAGGACACCGGGGTTAACACCCCTACTCTTACGATAAGTGCCATGGGATCTTTAATGACCTCAGAGAGTCAGGACACCCGTTTAACGTCCCATCCGAAAGACGGCACCCTACACAAGGCAATGTCCCCAATCACTGCCCTGGGGCATTGGGATATATTTTAGACCAGAGGAAAGAGTGCCTCCTACTGGCCCTCCAACACCACTTCCAGCAGCATCTGGTCTCCCATCCAGGGACTGACCAGGACCAACCCTGCTTAGCTTCAGAAGCAAGCCAGCAGTGGTATGCAGGGTGGTATGCTGCTTATTTCAGATGCTCCCATGCTATCTCCCAGTTTCCTTTTTCAAAACCACTAACCAAAGCATCACCAAATTTATATGGGGCAATAAAAAACCTAGGATCAAGTTCTCCACTCTATCGGAACCTGTATCTAAGGGTGGTCTTGCCCTTCCCTCCCTTCAATTGTACTACTGGTCTGCCCAAATCCGCAACATCCTAACATGGATCACAAACAGACAAGAATGTGGATTCAGATAGAAGCCCAATCCTGTGGTTCATTGCCCCTAAGCTCAATTATATTCATTAATAACTTTAGTGAAGTGGGCAACATAATCAAAACCTTTGTGATTTACAGCACCCTACTAGCGTGGAGGGACTGTAAGAAATACCTGGGCATTTCCTCCCAAATATGTTCTCACTCGCCTATAGTATGCAACCCAGACTTGCCAAAAGCCCTGAGTGATGCCAACTTTAATCTTTGGCATACTCTAGGAATCAGGACCTTTTCAGACCTATTTCATCAGAAAACCACTACACTGAAATCCTTTCAAGAGCTCTGCAGTGAATTCAGTGTGCCAAGATCCAATTTCTTTTTCTTTTTTTTATATCTTCAAATTAGACACGTCATTTCCTGATTTACTTCCAAGAGGAGGTTTAGAGCTCAGCTAAATGAAGTTGAAACCCTTCTTGTCACAGCACAATCCATTAAAGGCAAAATCTCCTATATCTATAGACTCCTTTCTGAGAAAGGAGGCTCCTCCTTTACTCCTTTGAAAATAATCTGGGAAAAGGACCTTGGTCTGACTATCAGTGATGAGTTATGGACGGAGGTTTGCGACAGGGTATACTGCTCCTCTACTAATGTAAAAATGAAAGAATCTAATTACACATTTTTGTACAAATTTTATTACACCCCAATGACACTCCATAGAATGAAAACAGACATTTCTCCTAACTGTAAAAGATGTACCTCTGAAAGTGGAACCTATATGCATGTATTTTGGAGTTGTAGAGAGATTGCCAGATTTTGGCAACCTATACATACTGCTGCACAGAAAATACTAGATGTACAGTTTGATATGACCCCCCGGACTTAGTTCTTGATCCTGACAGAGAAAATGTGTTTATGACTATCACATACTTTGCTAAGAAATGTATTATTCTATTGTGGGCTTCTAATACTTCTCCTACATTTAAAATGTGGATTGACCAGATTGTTGACCTTCTTCCTCTTGAAAAGCTCACTTATGACCTCTGCAAGAGACAGCCCAGGTTTGATAGACTCTGGTCACCACTACTCAACTATATTTCAAACTGGACAGAGTGAATGGGGTGATTAGGGAAATGAGCAGATACATGTTGTGTAAGGTGCTGTAAAAACTAATTATTTGCTTGTCGTCTCAGCTAAGGCTGGAAATAGCTAATAAGAACCTTGATCTGCAAGGTTTAAAAAAAACAAAATATTATTGTTATTTTTTTATTTTTTTTTAAGTCTGTCACATCTGTGAACGTGGAATGTGTTTTGTTGGTTGATTGAAAAACAAGAAAACGTTATAAAACTTTAAATAAAAAAAATAAAAATAAAGGTGAAACATATATACTGTATATATATATATATATATATATATATATATATATATATATATATATATATATATATATATATATATATACACTGCTCAAAAAAATAAAGGGAACACTTAAACAACACAATGTAACTCCAAGTCAATCACACTTCTGTGAAATCAAACTGTCCACTTAGGAAGCAACACTGATTGACAATAAATTTCACATGCTGTTGTGCAAATGGAATAGACAAAAGGTGGAAATTATAGGCAATTAGCAAGACACCCCCCAAAACAGGAGGGATTCTGCAGGTGGTGACCACAGACCACTTCTCAGTTCCTATGCTTCCTGGTTGATGTTTTGGTCACTTTTGAATGCTGGCGGTGCTCTCACTCTAGTGGTAGCATGAGACGGAGTCTACAACCCACACAAGTGGCTCAGGTAGTGCAGTTCATCCACGATGGCACATCAATGCGAACTGTGGCAAAAAGGTTTGCTGTGTCTGTCAGCGTAGTGTCCAGAGCATGCAGGCGCTACCAGGAGACAGGCCAGTACATCAGGAGACGTGGAGGAGGCCGTAGGAGGGCAACAACCCAGCAGCAGGACCGCTACCTCCGCCTTAGTGCAAGGAGGTGCACTGCCAGCGCCCTGCAAAATGACCTCCAGCAGGCCACAAATGTGCATGTGTCAGCATATGGTCTCACAGGGGGTCTGAGGATCTCATCTCGGTACCTAATGGCAGTCAGGCTACCTCTGGCGAGCACATGGAGGGCTGTGCGGCCCCACAAAGAAATGCCACCCCACACCATGACTGACCCATCGCCAAACCGGTCATGCTGGAGGATGTTGCAGGCAGCAGAACGTTCTCCACGGCGTCTCCAGACTCTGTCACGTCTGTCACATGTGCTCATGTGCTCAGTGTGAACCTGCTTTCATCTGTGAAGAGCACAGGGCGCCAGTGGCGAATTTGCCAATCTTGGTGTTCTCTGGCAAATGCCAAACGTCCTGCACGGTGTTGGGCTGTAAGCACAACCCCCACCTGTGGACGTCGGGCCCTCATACCACCCTCATGGAGTCTGTTTCTGACCGTTTGAGCAGACACATGCACATTTGTGGCCTGCTGGAGGTCATTTTGCAGGGCGCTGGCAGTGCACCTCCTTGCACTAAGGCGGAGGTAGCGGTCCTGCTGCTGGGTTGTTGCCCTCCTACGGCCTCCTCCACGTCTCCTGATGTACTGGCCTGTCTCCTGGTAGCGCCTGCATGCTCTGGACACTACGCTGACAGACACAGCAAACCTTTTTGCCACAGTTCGCATTGATGTGCCATCGTGGATGAACTGCACTACCTGAGCCACTTGTGTGGGTTGTAGACTCCGTCTCATGCTACCACTAGAGTGAGAGCACCGCCAGCATTCAAAAGTGACCAAAACATCAGCCAGGAAGCATAGGAACTGAGAAGTGGTCTGTGGTCACCACCTGCAGAATCTCTCCTGTTTTGGGGGGTGTCTTGCTAATTGCCTATAATTTCCACCTTTTGTCTATTTCATTTGCACAACAGCATGTGAAATTTATTGTCAATCAGTGTTGCTTCCTAAGTGGACAGTTTGATTTCACAGAAGTGTGATTGACTTGGAGTTACATTGTGTTGTTTAAGTGTTCCCTTTATTTTTTTGAGCAGTGTATATATATATATATATATATATACACACATTTTTTTTTAAACTTGTTTCCTATAACTACAAACAGTTATTTTAGGGGATTTTTCATATTTATTAACTATTTTCTCAACCTCTAATGGAGAATCTACTCTGCGTTAGCTAGCTCGAGCTGGCTAATGTTAGTCACTAGCCGTGCAGACTAAGTGTTGGTGAGCTGCAATCTACCAATCACGAGGAGGTGAAATGTAAACAACCAATTAGATTCCACACAGGTGGGGGCCGCATGATCTCAGTGAAGTAGGCTACCACGCTTTTTTCTGAAGCGCCTCTCTCCTTGGCTCTTCTTTCGTAGCTAATTCAGCCGTAAATCGGTAAGTCTCCGCTCTCTGTACTTTATCTGCTGGATTTTTTTGTTTGTTCTGTGGGTTCCTGCCTGTGCTAGACTAGTTGGTGTTGTTCTCTGGTTTATTACTTACCTATGTCGACTGTGCTGGTTGGCTAGCTAGGCTAGTTATCTGGCTAGGCTAGCTACCAGGATAGAATAACTAACTTCAGCTGGCTGGCTTGCTAGCTAAATTAACTGCATTTACCAGTAACATTATTTGATAACTGGTTAGATGGTGTAATGTATTTCCAAAACTTTGGTTTACTTTAATATAGCTGTAAGACAGGTGTTGATATCAACTGGCTGACTCATGCAGTGCTAACGTAACATTAGCAGCCTGGTAGGGCTAATGTTAGCAGGCTAGTTGGCTTGCAGCCTTGTAAGCTGATTTGTAACAATAAATTCATAAAGTATTTGCTTGTAAATGGGCAGATTTTTTTTTTTATTGAAACCAGTAGTTGTGAGTGCAAACTATTTGGTTTAATTTGAAGTTATACATTTGAATGTATTTCTGTTGGAGTAACATTATAGGGAATAGGCTGGCTTGCTGGGTCCTCCATATTACATCACACCCCGTAAAAGCATTTCCCGACATGACTTGGCATTTTACTGAATTCGAATCTGTTTTATGTAATAACTCGGAAAATAGAAAAGAGAGGTGTAACTTTACATTGGGACTTTTCATGCGTATACTAATGCAAATCTGTCACACCCTGATCTGTTTCACCTGTCTTGTGCTTGTCTCCACCCCCCTCCAGGTGTCGCTCATTTTCCCCTGTGCATTTATACCTGTGTTCTCTGTTTGTCTGTTGCCAGTTTGTCTTGTCTCATCAAGCCTACCAGTGTGTTTTTCTCCATACTCTTGTTTCTCTCTAGCCCTTGTTTTTCTGGTATTGACCACCCTGCCTGCCCTGACCCTGAGCCTGCCGTTCTATACCTGTCTGACACTGCCCTGGATGACTGACCTCTGCCTGCCCTGACCCAGAGCCTGCCGTTCTGTACCTGTCTGACACTGCCCTGGATTACTGACCTCTGCCTGCCCTGACCCTGAGCCTGGCTGCCGTTCTATACCTTTCTGACTCTGCCCTGGATTACTGACCTCTGCCTGCCCTGACCCTGAGCCTACCGTTCTATACCTTTCTGACACTGCCCTGGATTACTGACCTCTGCCTGCCCTGACCCAGAGCCTGCCGTTCTGTACCTGTCTGACACTGCCCTGGACTACTGACCTCTGTCTGCCCTGACCCTGAGCCTGGCTGCCGTTCTATACCTTTCTGACACTGCCCTGGACTACTGACCTCTGCCTGCCCTGACCCAGAGCCTGGCTGCCGTTCTATACCTTTCTGACACTGCCCTGGACTACTGACCTCTGCCTGCCCTGACCCAGAGCCTGGCTGCCGTTCTATACCTTTCTGACACTGCCCTGGATTACTGACCTCTGCCTGCCCTGACCGAGAGCCTGCCGTTCTGTACCTGTCTGACACTTCCCTGGATTACTGACCTCTGCCTGCCCTGACCCTGAGCCTACCGTTCTATACCTTTCTGACACTGCCCTGGATTACTGACCTCTGCCTGCCCTGACCCAGAGCCTGCCTGCCGTTCTATACCTGTCTGACACTGCCCTGGATTACTGACCTCTGCCTGCCCTGACCCTGAGCCTGCCTGCCGTTCTATACCTGTCTGACACTGCCCTGGATTACTGACCTCTGCCTGCCCTGACCCAGAGCCTGGCTGCCGTTCTATACCTGTCTGACACTGCCCTGGATTACTGACCTCTGCCTGCCCTGACCCAGAGCCTGGCTGCCGTTCTATACCTTTCTGACACTGCCCTGGACTACTGACCTCTGCCTGCCCTGACCCAGAGCCTGGCTGCCGTTCTATACCTTTCTGACACTGCCCTGGATTACTGACCTCTGCCTGCCCTGACCCTGAGCCTGCCGTTCTATACCTGTCTGACACTGCCCTGGATTACTGACCTCTGCCTGCCCTGACCCTGAGCCTGCCTGCCGTTCTATACCTTTCTGACACTGCCCTGGATTACTGACCTCTGCCTGCCCTGACCATGAGCCTACCGTTCTATACCTTTCTGACACTGCCCTGGATTACTGACCTCTGCCTGCCCTGACCCTGAGCCTGGCTGCCGTTCTATACCTTTCTGACACTGCCATGGATTACTGACCTCTGCCTGCCCTGACCCTGAGCCTGGCTGCCGTTCTATACCTGTCTGACACTGCCCTGGATTACTGACCTCTGCCTGCCCTTGACCCGTCGTCTGCCTGCCCCATGTTTTGTTAATAAACATCTGTTACTCAAACTGTCTGCATATGGGTCTTATCCTGAGGTCTGATACAAATCCACATGATTCATGTTGTTATGTTTATGTTACCTACCCTTTTAGAGGACATGTCATTTTTTCCCCCCGCAGTGACAAAAAGTGACTTTTTTCCAAATACTCCTACAGAGTTATATGCAGGTAAGACGTTCTGATTTATATTTAGTATCAGAAAGAGCAGATTCTAAATAACTCTTTAAAATTTGAGAGATGAGCTCTATTTCCAAAATATCACTTTTACCAAGATGACCTGCTTTTCCTTTGCTCTCCACACATGTGCATGCAGCAGCAGATCACCTACAGTAACACACTAATTATAATGCTATTGTGTTTCCTTTGCTCTCCACACATGTGCATGCAGCAGGAGATCACCTACAGTAACACTAATGATAATGCTATTGTGTTTCCTTTGCTCTCCACACATGTGCAGGCAGCAGCAGATCACCTACAGTAACACACTAATTATAATGCTATTGTGTTCTTTGAAGAAGAAAAACCAAATCTGTATTCTAATGTTACCCAAGACCTTCAGAAACACAACGAAATTATGTTTTTTTTCTCCGATAGCATTTATGAAATGTATTTATTAGACTGTTAGAATGTTGCAGTAAAAACAGAATCCTGCTCATTGATGTAGTAAGGGGGGAATCGAGGCCCGGCAGTTTAAGTGTTAAAAGCTGAACCCAAATCAACTTACCTTAGCTCCTGCTGCTCCAGTGTTTCCTCGGGGGCCAAAGTCCCCTGCATCCCCCTGAGAGCCCTACGAGGACATGCGGAAAACATGGACACGGATGGTGACAGGGCAGAATATTATTTTCTAATTTCATTACATCACCTATCATAGATATCACCTGTTTAACCAATGGTATATTTGGTGACGGTGGTTAGTGGAGCACTTCTGCTCTTACCAGGTATTATTATTATTATTCAGGGCAGTATTCACCTGAAGTCCTGCCTCTCCACCCTCACCTGGTAGACCACGGACCCCTGGGAAACCTGGTGCCCCCTGGTAAGAGATGGATATGATAGGGATTCAAAAAGATGATACAGTTCAATGTATTGATTAAAATACAACACCTGCATATTGATTACATTTGATTTATTAAAAGTTGACTCACTGCTGCTCCTTTTTCTCCATTCTCTCCAGGAACTCCTCTCACCCCCTCTGGGCCTAGTTCTCCCTGCAATATGCAACACAATGAATACAACCAACATGGATTCTCCCTCTGGGCCTAGTTCTCCCTGCAAGATGCAACACAATGAATCCAACCACCATGGATTCTCCCTCTGGGCCTAGTTCTCCCTGCAAGATGCAACACAATGAATCCAACCACCATGGATTCTCCCTCTCTGGGCCTAGTTCTCCCTGCAAGATGCAACACAATGAATACCACCAACATGGATTCTCCCTCTGGGCCTAGTTCTCCCTGCAAGATGCAACACAATGAATACCACCAACATGGATTCTCCCTCTGGGCCTAGTTCTCTCTGCAAGATGCAACACAATGAATACCACCAACATGGATTCTCCCTCTGGGCCTAGTTCTCCCTGCAAGATGCAACACAATGAATCCAACCAACATGGATTCTCCCTCTGGGCCTAGTTCTCTCTGCAAGATGCAACACAATGAATCCAACCAACATCGATTCACCCCCCTCTGGGCCTAGTTCTCCCTGCAAGATGCAACACAATGAATCCAACCAACATGGATTCTCCCTCTGGGCCTAGTTCTCTCTGCAAGATGCAACACAATGAATCCAACCAACATGGATTCTCCCTCTCTGGGCCTAGTTCTCCCTGCAAGATGCAACACAATGAATCCAACCAACATGGATTCTCCCTCTCTGGGCCTAGTTCTCCCTGCAAGATGCAACACAATGAATACCACCAACATGGATTCTCCCTCTCTGGGCCTAGTTCTCCCTGCAAGATGCAACACAATGAATCCAACCAACATGGATTCTCCCTCTCTGGGCCTAGTTCTCCCTGCAAGATGCAACACAATGAATACAACCAACATGGATTCTCCTATTGTGATGCAGTAAAAACAGATGAGATGTTTGCTTGTTTGATGTTTTTAGTTTGTTTGTGGATACCTTATCTCCTCTCTTGCCAGCCTTGCCTCGTCGTCCAGCTCTGCCACTGTCTCCTCTGCTTCCCTGAAAGAGACATGTTCTCATGTTTCACCAGACCCCCCCCCCAAAACAACGTGTCAATGTAAATGTTGTGAGTCCACTCTGTCTTGTGTGATTGTTGTGCAGAGCACAACGCTGTATGAAGACACTATCACTTGGTCTACAGCTGATTTATTACAGACTTCAATATGAGACTCACAGTGTCGCCAGGACTTCCACCAGGTCCAGCTTTACCCTAACGAACAGAAATATTGTTTAAGCAGATGATTAGGTGGTTTGATTTGGCAGCCTAATACTCCTAGTTAGTCAACTGAAATAGTGGTCATCTCTCTGAGCGATACAGTACCTTGTTTCCTGTTAGCCCAGGCAGACCAGGGTTTCCAATATAGCCAGCAACACCCTGTAACAGAGGCACACTTAATGTATCATTGTCTAAATAACTACAAGTTGATAGTGTTTCTGATAACGTGTCGTTCAGATGGCGCTCCAGACCTTATCTCCACTGTCTCCACCATCACCCTGTGGTCCAGGCCTGCCACTCTGCCCAGCAACACCCTGAAGACAACACAATACAGGATGTACCAGGTGGACAAGACTCATGTTTCAAGAAGCCTATAGAGCCCCAGAGTGGAGGTGGCATAATACCCATAAAACCTAGCGGTCAAACAGGGAAATGGTTCCAACATTTTTTTCACCATAAATTTTTCCCATAGGGTATTTTAGAAACACTTAAAATAAGAGCTGTGTTTCGTGTAGGCTTACCCTGGCGTGACGTTTTGGTAACCATGTAAATCTCTATCGGACATTCGGCTCTATTTACTCGCAAATTCAAAAATGCTAATTAGCATCAAAGTAGACATCATGCAAGACTACAAATCCCTGCAAGCTCTTGGAAGTCATCTCTAGCTGACACCTTTTAACAGGTATTGTGTAAATGTAAAACTTGCACAAGATAGTCCACATAATTGTACATTTAAAGACATTTTATCAATTTATTTATTACAAAATTTAGCTAAGATTAGATAGTGCATCCAGAGATTCTTACCTTTGCCTCGATTTGGCAGTCTCGTCCAGATCAGCATCATGGCATTTGTGGTTCTTTATTATAGCCACATTAGCAGCTGTTAAAAGATTTTATAAAGGTTTAAGATAAATGATTAAATAGTTCTACCCGGAAACTTAACCATTAGGGATTAGAGGTTATGTAGCATGGACAAGGAGAAATGAACAATAATAAACACCGGTCCAGATAAGAGGAATGTATGTGTGTCCCGAAAGAAAACAAAGAGGAGCCTTAACCTATGTTTGAACCGACCCGGCTATAACTCTGGGGAGATAAGACAAGACAGCGAGAGCCCCTCCAGGTTTCCCTTATCTGGGGGGGACTGGAACTGTCAGCTGGGTAGTGATCAACTGTGGTGAGAATTGTAGAGAAGTAGATAGCTCTCCTAATGTTAGTGTGTATGTATGTGCGTATGTTAAGAGAATGTTATAAAAGGGAACATCATTGTATATGCACAGGAGCGCTCTCGTAAATACATTTTCTGACTATAGTAGCTGGGCCTCCGTCTGATTCATTTCAACCAGTTTCCTACAAATCCTGGGTTTCAGGCTGAGTAGTTAATTGAATCGGGTTTATGAACATCGAGAACATAATTCTCGTGACAGCAGCTCATTAGCATTTCATTTTTTTGGGGGGGGGGGGTAAATACAGGCGAATATATTGATAAAAGTCACCTTGTCTTAGAGAGATTTACACGGTTATCAAAACTTCACGCCAGGGTAAGCCTACACAAAACATACAGTTGAAGTCGGAAGTTTACATACACTTAGGTTGGAGTCATTAAAACTCGTTTTTCAACCACTCCACAAATGTCTTGTTAACAAACCATAGTTTTGGCAAGTCGGTTAGGATATCTACTTTGTGCATGACGCAAGTAATTTTTCCAACCATTGTTTAAAGACAGATTATTTCACTTATAGTTCACTGTATCACAATTCCAGTGGGTCAGAAGTTTACATACATTAAGTTGACTTTGCCTTTAAACAGCTTGGAAAATTCCAGAAAATTATGTCATGGCTTTAGAAGCTTCTGATAAGCTAATTGACATAATTTGAGACAATTGGAGGTGTACCTGTGGATATATTTCAGGGTCTACCTTAAAACTCAGTGCCTCTTTGCTTGACATCATGGAAAATGAAAAGAAATCAGCCAAGACCTCCAAAAAAAATTGTAGACCCCCACAAGTTTGGTTCATTCTTGGGAGCAATTTCCAAATGGCTGAAGGTAAAACCTTCATCTGTACAAACAATAGTACGCAAGTATAAACACCATGGGACCACGCAGCCGTCATACCGCTCAGGAAGGAGACGTGTTCTGTCTCTTAGAGATGAACGTCCTTTGGTGCGAAAAGTGCAAATCAATCCCAGAACAACAGAATAGGACCCTGTGAAGATGCAGCAGGTAACAGGTGCAAAAGTATCTATATCCACAGTAAAACGAGTCCTATATCGACGTAACATGAAAGGCCACTCAGCAAAGAAGAAGCCACTGCTTCAAAACTGCCATAAAAAAGCCAGACTAAAGTTTGCAACTGCACATGGGGAAAAAGATCGTACTTTTTGGAGAAATGTCCTCTGGTCTGATGAAACAAAAATAGAACTGTTTGGCCATAATGACCATCATTATGTTTGGAGGAAAAAGGGGGAGGCTTGCAAGCCGAAGAACACCATCCCAACTGTGAAGAACGGGGGTGGCAGCATCATGTTGTGGGGGTGCTTTGCTGCAGGAGTGCTGGTGCACTTCACAAAATAGATGGCATCATGAGGGAGGATAATTATTTGGATATATTGAAGCAACATCTCAAGACATCAGTCAGGAAGTTAAAGCTTCGTCGCAAATGGGTCTTCCAAATGGACAATGACCCAAACCATACTTTCAAAGTTGTGGCAAAATGGTTTAAGGACAACAAAGTCAAGGTATTGGAGTGACCATCACAAATCCTTGACCTCAATCCCATAGATCATTTGTGGGCAGAACTGAAAAAGCGTGTGCGAGCAAGGAGGCCTACAAACCTGACTCTGTTACACCAGCTCTGTCAGGAGGAATGGGCCAAAATTCACCCAACTTATTGTGGGAAGGTTGTGGAAGGCTACACGAAACGTTTGACCCAATTAAACAATTTAAAGGCGATGCTACCAAATACTAATTGAGTGTATGTAAACTTCTAACCGACTGGGAATGTGATGAAAGAAATAAAAGCTGAAATCAATCATTCTCTCTACTATTATTCTGACATTTCACATTCTTAAAATAAAGTGGTGATCCTAACTGACCTAAGACAGGGAATTTGTACTTGGATTAAATGTCAGGAATTGTGAAAATCTGAGTTTAAATGTATTTGGCTAAGGTATATGTAAACTTCCGACTTCAACTGTAGCCCTTATTTTAAGTGTTTCTAAAATCCCCTATGGTAAAAATGAATGGTGAATAAACGATTGGAAGCATTTCCCTGTTTGACCGCTAGGTTTTATGGGTATTATGACTCATACTGTTGTACTCTATATGTAACAGGACACTGTACAAAGGTGCTAAATTCAGGAATCAGGTGAAGAATCCACCTACCTTTTCACCTGACTTGCCCGCGTCACCCTTGATACCAAAGTCACCGGCAGGACCGGCTTCTCCCTGTGAGACCGCAAAAGGTGGTGGAGGAGGACATTTATAACCACAGTGATACAGGCTATGTAGTACGTTACAGTCACACCTACTGTATATTATGCTCAACGTCGCTGCATTATCTCACCGACATGCCAGCGTCTCCTTTACATCCAGGTGCCCCAATGGTGCCAGTCTTTCCCTGGAAAACAACAAAGTAGATGACATCACTAACTAGACATGTCTAAATACATTCTTTTTTAAATCAATAAGTAAACAAATAAATAAGACATACCTTTTCGCCATCAATGCCGTTATACCCAGGAGATCCACTTTGACCCTGACGAGATCCGATTGAGTAAATTGTTCATTGTTAATTGGTTACATGGTGCATGTCCTAATGAACTGATCCTGACGACTACGCCAAATGTAGCGTGTAGATCATCAATCTAATGAAATCAGAAAATGAACCAATCATGCTTGAGATGAATTAATATCAATGGAAAAGGAGTACCTTTCGACCAGATCCTCCAATATCTCCCTGTGAAACAATGACAACATATGACGTCAAATACAGACAGCAATGCAGTATTATAACAAGCGTGGTAGTATGTACACGAGTAACAAATGGTTAGAGCATTTTTTCTAATATGTTACCTTCTCTCCTTTGAGGCCTGGAAGACCCTGTAAATTAGGCAAATAATGTCAATAATGTCAATAATGTGTGACATATTCAATCAAAGCACCGTGGCACAGACAAATACCACAGTTAGAAATATCACCATTCCTCTTACCTTCTGTCCATGCAAACCTATCGGGCCCTCGATACCAAGGTCACCCTGTAGGGGGAAAAAAGCCAACATAAATGAAATGTTAAATCATATTGAGTATAATTGGCTAGTACGTCCTGTATTGTGTCATCGTGTATTTAATCTAACCGGTGGTCCAGGCTGTCCAGGATCTCCTATTGCACCACCAGTTCCCTTCGCACCCTACAAGACACAAAACAAACATTGATGTCATGAAGTGTCATAAACCGATACATATTTAGGTTGATAAAAATAAGAGATTGCTTATTTACTTTCATTCCCTTGTATCCTTTCGGCCCAGCAGCTCCTTCTGTTTGGATGCACATAGGAGCTTGGCACTAGAGAGAAATCACAGAAGATATGGTCAAAGAGGTTTCAATATGGGCCTCCCGAGTGGCGCAGCGATCGAAGGTGCTGCATTGCAGTGCGTTAAGGTGTCACTACAGCCCCGGGTTTGATCCCAGGCTGTGTCGTAGCCAGCCGTGACCAGGGGAACCATTGGCCCAGCGTCGTCCGGGTTAGGGGAGAGTTTGGCCGACCGGGATTTCCTTGTCTCATCGCGCTCTAGCGACTCCTTGTGGCGGGCTGGGTGCCTGCAAGCTGACTTCGGTCGCCAGTTGGACGGTGTTTCCTCCGACACATTGGTGCGGCTGGCTTCCGGGTTAAGCGAGCAGTGTGTCAAGAAGCATTGCGGCTTGGCAGGGTCGTGTTTCAGAGGACGCATGGCTCTCGACCTTCGCCTCTCCCGTGTCCATAGGGGAGTTGCAGCGATGGGTACCAATTGGATATCACAAAAAAATATATATATATGAGGTTTCAAATATTTAAAAGAGGAAAGACAATTCTGTTGTTCATTCTACATCCCTCAGTGCTTCATATGACTCACCTCAAATTCAGCCTCTTTGATCTGGAAAGAGAAAGAAATTACAGCATATTAAACACAAACTAGGATACATAAAACACACAGACACTGTAACACTGACACAAACTAGGATACATAAAACACACAGACACTGTAACACTGACACAACTTGGCATCAACCATGACAGCACAAAAACATCCGTACTCCACTTCACAAAAGGAAGCTTCACTATGAAACCTACCATGGTGTCAGTTATCCTGTTGACAGCAGCCTGGCGGTTTCTAGCTGGGAATGCCATGTAGTCCTTCCTATACAACTCCACAGGAGAACTGGCGATCTGCTTGAGCTCACTCTCCATGGTTTCCTCGTTGGTGGCCACTACAAAGATCTTGATGCCTGCTGCCTTGGCAGCCTCGGCGGCCCGTGAGACCCCTCCACAGGGGCTGCCAGTGATGTGGCCGTCAGTCAGGACCACAGCATACTGGAGCCGGGGCTTTCCCCTGGCCGTTAGCCTCACCTGCTCTGTCATGTTCCTCAGGGCACAGTCGATGAAGGTACCCCTACCAATGTACCTGGTGACGAGGAGAATAAATTATTAGCATGCTCAACTCTTATTCTGAAAGATTGGTGTGCTCAACTCTTATTTTGAAAGATTGGTGTGCTCAACTCTTATTATGAAAAATTGGTGTGCTCAACTCTTATTATGAAGTATTGGTGTGCTCAACTCTTATGAAGTATTGGTGTGCTCAACTCTTATTATGAAGTATTGGTGTGCTCAACTCTTATTATGAAGTATTGGTGTGCTCAACTCTTATTATGAAGTATTGGTGTGCTCAACTCTTATGAAGTATTGGTGTGCTCAACTCTTATTATGAAGTATTGGTGTGCTCAACTCTTATTATGAAGTATTGGTGTGCTCAACTCTTATTATGAAGTATTGGTGTGCTCAACTCTTATTATGAAGTATTGGTGTGCTCAACTCTTATTATGAAAGATTGGTGTGCTCAACTCTTATTATGAAGTATTGGTGTGCTCAACTCTTATGAAGTATTGGTGTGCTCAACTCTTATTATGAAAGATTGGTGTGCTCAACTCTTATTATGAAAGATTGGTGTGCTCAACTCTTATTATGAAAAATTGGTGTGCTCAACTCTTATTATGAAGTATTGGTGTGCTCAACTCTTATTATGAAGTATTGGTGTGCTCAACTCTTATTATGAAGTATTGGTGTGCTCAACTCTTATTATGAAGTATTGGTGTGCTCAACTCTTATTATGAAGTATTGGTGTGCTCAACTCTTATTAAGAAAGTATTGGTGTGCTCAACTCTTATTATGAAGTATTGGTGTGCTCAACTCTTGTTATAAAGTATTGGTGTGCTCAACTCTTATTATGAAGTATTGGTGTGCTCAACTCTTATGAAGTATTGGTGTGCTCAACTCAGTATTATCTTATAACACTCCCAAAAGAGATGAAGACGATTCAGTAAGTAAGTAATAATGAGGGACTGACTGACAGTGGCTGACTGGCTGGCTGAGTAATGTACCTGATGGCCTGTGCCCTTCCCAGGAAAACTGCAGCATCAGTGACCACCTGGCTGAAGACTTCCACGCGGTCTGAGAAGTGCAGCCCACCGTAGGCCCACTGGACCCTCTTGGCCCGGAGGGTGGTGGTCTGGAGCCTCTCCACAAACATCTGGAGGAACATCTTGAGCTCCTCCACCAGACTGCCCCAGGGGAACTCCCTCAGAGCAACACTCTCAGAGGTGTCTATGGTGAAGTACACGTTGACGGAGCAGTCGTCCTTTTCATCTGGGCAGAGAGTGAGAAAAGAATGTGCAGCACCTTGCTTGAAGTAGTTAATGAATATCCACCATTATTCCTCCACAATTACTAATCTACTTGTGTATAATAGACATAGGTTAATGACATGTATCTACAATATTGCTAAATAGTATATCAATCATATCATAACATTTGATGGCTCTTGTAATTTAT
This sequence comes from Salvelinus fontinalis, assembly GCF_029448725.1. Classification (NCBI taxonomy): domain Eukaryota; kingdom Metazoa; phylum Chordata; class Actinopteri; order Salmoniformes; family Salmonidae; genus Salvelinus; species Salvelinus fontinalis. Next base: position 9,046,743 of record NC_074670.1, read on the forward strand.
ATTCACAGCCAATGTCTCTATGCTTCCACCCCGCCATACCATTGATGTTCCTGGGCCTCACTAGCAGGTGGTCGTATTCTGGGTCCTGGGCAGAGACCTGGAGGACCCACAGCAACAGGAAAGCCTTCAGTACTCCTGCCATGATGCCTCTGTGTGTGGAGGGGAACAGGTGTCCGATCTGTATAAGACTGTCTACACAGAAAAGGAAAAGGTTTAGTTTTATAAGCCTAATTAACTACGGTTTGGAAAGTAATAAATGTGGCAGGTAGCCCTCGAGGTTAGAGCGTTGGGCCAGTAACCAAAAGGTCGCTCATTCGAATACAGGAGCTGACAAAGTGAAAAATCTATCACTGTGTCCTTGAGCAAGACACTAAACCCTAATTTCTCCAGGGGCGCTGTACAATGGTGAACCTGGCTGTGACCCCACTCCTTACAGGTGTCTCAGGGGGAGTTGGGATATGGTGACCCTGGCTGTGACCCCACTCCTTACAGGTGTCTCAGGGGGAGTTGGGATATCGTGACCCTGGCCCCACTTCCTACGGGGGTCTCAGGGGGAGTTGGAATATGGTGACCCTGACCTTGACCCCACTTCCTACGGGGGTCTCAGGGGGAGTTGGGATATGGTGACCCTGGCCTTGACCCCACTTCCTACGGGGGTCTCAGGGGGAGTTGGGATATGGTGACCCTGGCCTTGACCCCACTTCCTACGGGGGTCTCAGGGGGAGTTGAGATATGGTGACCCTGGCCGTGACCCCACTCCCTGCGGGTATCTCAGCGGGAGTTGGGATATGGAACAAACACCTTTCCAGTACACTGTGTGTAACAGGACAAATATAAACACCCCCAAAATGATTACTGTTCTATATTTTCTGAGGAATATAGCCAGACACTTCTGGTGGTATACGAAGGCAGGTTATTGTTTGAAACTGTATGTTCCATGGTCTTTCAACTGATCCTCTGTTCCGTGGTCTTTCAACTGATTGTCTGTTCCATGGTCTTTCAACTGATCCTCTGTTACATGGTCTTTCAACTGATCGTCTGTTCCATGGTCTTTCAACTGATCGTCTGTTCCATGGTCTTTCAACTGATCCTCTGTTACATGGTCTTTCAACTGATCGTCTGTTACATGGTCTTTCAACTGATCGTCTGTTACATGGTCTTTCAACTGATCCTCTGTTACATGGTCTTTCAACTGATCGTCTGTTACATGGTCTTTCAACTGATCCTCTGTTACATGGTCTTTCAACTGATCGTCTGTTCCATGGTCTTTCAACTGATCGTCTGTTACCTGGTCTTTCAACTGATCCTCTGTTCCGTGGTCTTTCAACTGATCCTCTGCTCCGTGGTCTTTCAACTGATCGTCTGTTCCATGGTCTTTCAACTGATCCTCTGTTCCATGGTCTTTCAAATGATCCTCTGTTCCATGGTCTTTCAAATGATCCTTTGTCACATGGTCTTTCAACTGATCCTCTGTTCCGTGGTCTTTCAACTGATCGTCTGTTACATGGTTTAGGTCATTTGTAAAATAATTACAGGCAAAGGAGAGTAAAGACATTAATTGTGTAAAACATACATATGTTTTGTAAAGGTCTACCCATCCCTCATGCCTGGATGGTTACAGTAAGGGTTTCTGGTTGAACTGATTGCAACAAAGAACAGTGTAATGCTGGGCTGACAGCCCTGTACCTAAGACATTCTGTTTCCAGAGTAAAACCTCCCAGGTGAGGGAAACACTGTCTAAAGGTAGCTGATAACAAACCATGCTAGAGGCTATAGGGATCTACTCAGAATGTTAACTCAAAGTATCTTTTAAACCTATTTAATACAACTGCTACTCTCTGGTATACCCTGGTATACACACCCCAATCTATCAAACATTCAGATTATTTGATTCAATGAGTGCGCATAATTAATTGTATTGTAATGAAACAGGCAGGGAAGCAGGTCTCGAACCCTCAACCTTCGAGCACGAAGCCCAGCGCGCTATCGACTGTGCCGCAAAAGCATCGATATCAGATATCCACACTTATAAACCCAGTGTCTTTACAGTATCTTATCCTTGGTTAGCAAACAAAATCCAAATGTGCATTTTGTCCGCATTACTTGACTGAAATAGCATGCTACTTTATATGAAAAAGATTGTTTGATTACTAGACTTTCTACAAAATACCAAGCAAAAGCTACTAACAGTAATCTCTTCCATTCCAAGAACACCAAACATCTTTAAGTATGTTCATCTCAGTTCACCTTAGATGTATAATAACAGTAATCATTAACATTTTAAAAGTAATACAATGAATAATAAAACATAATTTGGTTATTCAATTTTACTGGCCTGCAATGGGAGAGTTAAGAATCTGTTACCACAACAGTGTGATCCTCTGCTCAGTCTCGTACCTGCAGAATCAGTCCCTCGGAGCGGGAAGGAGAAGGTATGTTATCCATGCCTGTTGAGACGTGCCATACATCTAGTGAGGAAAAGACTCCTCCTGTGCATTCAGCCTGACTACTTCCCAAATGGCACCCTATGGTTCCTGGTCAAAAGTAGTGTACTACATAGGGAATAGGGTGGCATTTGGTATGTAACCTGGACTTCATCACTGTGGTACATATAACAGCAACTCACTCACAACTGGAGAGCATGTACTGTTTAGGTAGCCAGGAGACATGAATGAAATGGTCAGACATAGTCAAATGAATAGAAAAGTTGAGTAGAATTGATTTAATTTCTAAGTTTAATGACACATTTGAAATAATACACAGAACATAAGAACAATGCAAATACAAATTCATTCTTGGTAACATACATAGTATTTCATTTATTTTCCCCTACCTAATTGTCTTAATGTCCACTATATTCCACCAGTAAATAGCACAAAGACAACTATAGTTGAGTATATTTTTAAACATTGCCATAAAGTGCAGGACCTGTAGCAAGCAGAGTGACATCAAACATCCCATCAGAAATACTGCTGGTCACACGCCAGTTGTACACATGAATGTATCCTGAAAGGAGAATCACTAAAGACTGTGTGTTAACGACGCTGAAGGGACATCTACAGGAAATAGGATGTCTTAGCACTCTGAACTACAGCGATTACACAATATTTAAATTCAGTATTCCATTATGAGTCCTAATATTATGGTATCAGCGAATAATGAAGGCCACAGAGAATGGGCGTATTTAGGCGACTACATACCTATAGGAAACTACTCTACAACTTCATAGGACAACAGACAATTATAAAATAGTTCTATATTTACAAACTTCAATCACAATACCTTAACAATTCATTTGGGTGGGTTAAAAGTCAAACTGCATGTGAGAAAGCAATAATTCCCTATCTACAGTGCTCCCTCACACAGAGTGAAGGTCATAGAGTGAAATGGATCCTAGGTGGGTTTTGCTGGAAGCGTACAGAGTGACAGTAATACATCAGAGTGTTCCTGTTGAGATGGTCTCAATAGGAGCGGATGGCTGGAGGGACGGCTGAACACTCCTCCTGGTCCAGAGAGGTGTCAATCACTGGGCGGTACTCCAGAGTTACCTGAAACATGACAGAGAGATCAGTCTCCTAATACCAGATCAGTCCCCTAATAATAGATCAGTCTCCTAAAAACAGATCCGTCTCCTAAAAACAGATCCGTCTCCTAAAAACAGATCCGTCTCCTAATAACAGATCCGTCTCCTAATAACAGATCCGTCTCCTGATTACAGATCCGTCTCCTGATTACAGATCCGTCTCCTGATTACAGATCCGTCTCCTGATTACAGATCCGTCTCCTGATTACAGATCCGTCTCCTGATTACAGATCCGTCTCCTGATTACAGATCCGTCTCCTGATTACAGATCCGTCTCCTGATTACAGATCCGTCTCCTGATTACAGATCCGTCTCCTGATAATAGATCCGTCTCCTGATAATAGATCCGTCTCCTAATACCAGATCAGTCTCCTAATACCAGATCAGTCTCCTAATAATAGATCAGTCCAAAGGCACTCATTTGTATTTCTCCATCTCCATCCAAAAACCTATTTCTGGACTAAACAGTATGTTCAATCAAGAGCATGCTTTTTAGTCCAGACAGGCTTGATTCTGTTCAGGGAAGATTGTCCCTATGTGTTTCCATCAGACAGACAGGAGTCGTGGTAGTTGTGTTACCTCGCCAGACAGACAGGAGTCGTGGTAGTTGTTTTACCTCGCCAGACAGACAGGAGTCGTGGTAGTTGTGTTACCTCGCCAGACAGACAGGAGTCGTGGTAGTTGTTTTACCTCGCCAGACAGACAGGAGTCGTGGTAGTTGTTTTACCTTGCCAGACAGACAGGAGTCGTGGTAGTCGTTTTACCTCGCCAGACAGACAGGAGTCGTGGTAGTTGTTTTACCTCGCCAGACAGACAGGAGTCGTGGTAGTTGTGTTACCTTGCCAGACAGACAGGAGTCGTGGTAGTTGTTTTACCTCGCCAGACAGACAGGAGTCGTGGTAGTTGTTTTACCTCGCCAGACAGACAGGAGTCGTGGTAGTTGTTTTACCTTGCCAGACAGACAGGAGTCGTGGTAGTCGTTTTACCTCGCCAGACAGACAGGAGTCGTGGTAGTCGTTTTACCTCGCCAGACAGACAGGAGTCGTGGTATTTCTTTTACCTCGCCAGACAGACAGGAGTCGTGGTAGTTCTTTTACCTCGCCAGACAGACAGGAGTCGTGGTAGTTCTTTTACCTCGCCAGACAGACAGGAGTCGTGGTAGCTGTGTTACCTCGCCAGACAGACAGGAGTCGTGGTAGTTGTTTTACCTCGCCAGACAGACAGGAGTCGTGGTAGTTGTGTTACCTCGCCAGACAGACAGGAGTCGTGGTAGTTGTTTTACC
>NC_074670.1:9051936-9068756 GCF_029448725.1 Salvelinus fontinalis
TGTGTTACCTCGCCAGACAGACAGGAGTCGTGGTAGTTGTTTTACCTCGCCAGACAGACAGGAGTCGTGGTAGTTCTTTTACCTCGCCAGACAGACAGGAGTCGTGGTAGTTCTTTTACCTCGCCAGACAGACAGGAGTCGTGGTAGCTGTGTTACCTCGCCAGACAGACAGGAGTCGTGGTAGTTCTTTTACCTCGCCAGACAGACAGGAGTCGTGGTAGTTCTTTTACCTCGCCAGACAGACAGGAGTCGTGGTAGCTGTGTTACCTCGCCAGACAGACAGGAGTCGTGGTAGTTGTTTTACCTCGCCAGACAGACAGGAGTCGTGGTAGTTGTTTTACCTCGCCAGACAGACAGGAGTCGTGGTAGTTGTGTTACCTCGCCAGACAGACAGGAGTCGTGGTAGTTGTTTTACCTCGCCAGACAGACAGGAGTCGTGGTAGTTGTTTTACCTCGCCAGACAGACAGGAGTCGTGGTAGTTGTTTTACCTCGCCAGACAGACAGGAGTCGTGGTAGTTGTTTTACCTCGCCAGACAGACAGGAGTCGTGGTAGTTGTTTTACCTTGCCAGACAGACAGGAGTCGTGGTAGTTGTTTTACCTTGCCAGACAGACAGGAGTCGTGGTAGTTGTTTTACCTTGCCAGACAGACAGGAGTCGTGGTAGTTGTTTTACCTTGCCAGACAGACAGGAGTCGTGGTAGTTGTTTTACCTTGCTAGACAGACAGGAGTTGTGGTAGTTGTTTTACCTTGCCAGTCTTAGGATCCATAGTGGACATTGTGTGTTTTCTCCAATGCTGTTGGAAAGGCTTCCTCTCCTGTCCTGCCAGAGGCCTGGCGTAGTCCAGCTCATCCATACGCTCCTGGAACACACAATGTCACAGTTAAGTCCCCTGCCTATCAATTAACCAATCAACCAACCGGACATTCAACAAATAAACAAACAACAAATAAATGAATCTATAAATCAACCAGCCAATCAACCAATACCTGTATCGCTACAATGAGGAGATGTGTAGTGCAGCTTTGTGGCCCTGAGTTGTAGATCACTTAATTTGAGTGGCTGGTTGGAGAGTGCTCTCCTCATCTTATTTAACCAGGTGAGAATCCATCCTCCTCTCACCTTGTAGTCCTCCCGGGCGTGTGCTCCCCTGGTCTCCGTGCGGGCCTCGGCAGAGTGGATAGTCTGGACCGCGTTCAGCATCAGGTTCTGCAGCTCCAGAGACTCGACCAGGTCAGTGTTCCACACCATACCTGACCGAACGGGAAACGTTGGTTACAACAACCAACACCAATCCTGTGGTCTGACCATCCTGATCCCGAGTCCAGGAGAAGTGTTTCATCTAGGTCTGGTAAAGCCATAGCTGCAGGAAGTACAGTAGCTTTGGGGTGGAGCTGGTAACATTTTTTTGCAGGCAGGGGGTGCAGATTTTTTAAAATCGGTCTGCAAATACAGGACTGGTAAAGGCCCAGAGTACTACTTTTGTGAACAATATATTTATATATTTTTTCTTCTTCTGATTTTTCAGGGGGTGCTGCAGCACCCTCAGGACCTCTACTTCCTGCAGCTATGGCTAAAACTGTCCTAAATCTCACTGAAAACGACTGAATCAAGAGATATGATAACAACATAAAGTCAACACATCTAAGTGAGATCAACTCTGAATATTGATTTGAGGTAAACTGCTGACCACGGTCGAATGTCTTGATGTCCTCCATGGTCTGGTAGATGGCGTCCATCTTGTCACATCCCTCCTTCAGAACGTCACCGGTACGGAACACTGCTGCATGGTTCTGCATCGTCTGGAGACAGAGACAAAAAGACAAGAGGATTGGTTTTAAAGAGCTCAGACATGACAACTGAAACATCTATGTCAGGACTGTCCAACCCTGTTCCAGGAGAGCTAAAACCTACAGGAGGGTAGCTCTCCAGGAACAGGGTTGGAGTTAAAACCTACAGGAGGGTATCTCTCCAGGAACAGGGTTGGAGTTAAAACCTACAGGAGGGTATCTCTCCAGGAACAGGGTTGGAGTTAAAACCTACAGGAGGGTATCTCTCTATGAACAGTGTTGGAGTTAAAACCTACAGGAAGGTAGCTCTCTAGGAACAGTGTTGGAGTTAAAACCTACAGGAGGGTAGCTCTCCAGGAACAGGGTTGGAGTTAAAACCTACAGGAGGGTAGCTCTCTAGGAACAGTGTTGGAGTTAAAACCTACAGGAGGGTAGCTCTCTAGGAACAGTGTTGGAGTTAAAACCTACAGGAGGGTAGCTCTCTAGGAACAGTGTTGGAGTTAAAACCTACAGGAGGGTATCTCCCCGAAAACAGGGTTGGAGTTAAAACCTACAGGAGGGTGTCTCTCCAGGAACAGGGCTGAAGTTATACCCTCCTGTAGGTTTTCTCTCCAAGAAAAGGGTTGAAGTTAAAACCTACAGGAGGGTATCTCTCCAAGAACAGGGTTGTAATGAAAACCTATAGGAGGGTATCTCTCCAGGAACAGGGTTGTAATGAAAACCTATAGGAGGGTATCTCTCCAAGAACAGGGTTGTAATGAAAACCTATAGGAGGGTATCTCTCCAGGAACAGGGTTGGGGAGCCTTGCTCAATGTGTACCACTGCACTGCCTAAATACACTAGACTGGATACAGATGCCAATACATTTCAACAGAAAACCTTTTAGTCAACATGTATTCCTCACTCTCTGCATGTTGAGTCTGATCTCAGAGGTTCTGGTGTTCCCGTCAGCAAACCTGATCTTGTCCAGGTTGGCCACAGACTCCTCTCCAGCACTGGGCTTCAGTGGGGAAAGCTTCTCACCTAGAATGGCAAAAAGAGAAAGTCAAACACCAAGTATATTAAAGCATTATTAGCTATTCGTTTTTTAACATGACTGAAAAAGATAAAGAAATCAACCAATTATCTAACCAATCAGTCATAATGTGAAAAGCCTGCTTACCTGGGGTGCAGGTGTCAGCGATGGTGAGGGCACAGGCTCTGCCAAACACCACCAGATCCAGCAGGGAGTTGGCACCCAGCCGGTTGGCACCATGGACACTGGCACAGGCAGCCTCACCACAGGCATACAGCCCTGGCACCACCTTGTCCTCCCCATCTGGATGAGTTATGACCTGAGAGGGAGATGACCAAGACCGTTACAGTTCTGGGTAAGACTGATTGATTGACGTGAAGTTTCTGGAAGGACAATAAACGTTGTCAACTAATCAATCTGTCTTACCCAGCCATAGTGATCACAATCCCTTACGGAGACAAGGAAATCCCCCAAACTAACAGTGAGATTTGTAAAGAGTGTTATATTCTACCTGTCCCTTATAGTTAGTGGGGATTCCTCCCATGTTGTAGTGGACGGTGGGCAGGACAGGGATGGGCTCTTTGGTGACGTCAACCCCAGCGAAGATCATGGCGGTCTCAGAGATACCAGGCAGGCGGGTGGCCAGCTGCTGGGGGGGCAGGTGATGCAACTGCAGGTACACATGGTCCTTCTCTGGACCACAACCCCTGGAAATGAAAAAAGGCTTCTGTGAGAGTCTTTCTGTGCGAGAGAGTCTTTCTGTGCGAGAGAGTCTTTCTGTGCGAGAGAGTCTTTCTGTGCGAGAGAGTCTTTCTGTGCGAGAGTCTTTCAGGTCGATTCATAGATTTTTGGGCCAATTTCAAGTTGTGGCCTCAAATTCCAATAACATTTTTACTTCCATCTCCAAGAATGAACGCTATTAAGGGGGTTAGGGATTGAGTCAGATACTACTGGTGGAGCGAAATATGTAATGAAATCAATATTCAGTATTGTTGATTATCATACCTTCCCTCGCGGATCTCAATGGTCATGGAGCGTGACACCACATCCCGGGAGGCCAGATCTTTGGCGTTGGGAGCGTAGCGTTCCATAAAGCGCTCTCCTTCACTGTTGATGAGGATGCCTCCCTCGCCACGGCAACCCTCAGTGATGAGGCAGCCGGCACCATAGATACCTGACAGGGTTACATCACAGCTATGGTGTCATGTGTCACCTCAGGTCAAATATACACTGATGACCTTTGCATTTACGTACTGAATGGTCAGTCAGTTGACCTTAAAACAAATCCTTACAGTAAATATGGATTTCATAAGTGGGGAGTGGCCATGGATCTCCATACTAGTTACAGTATAGTTACATTATAGTTACAGTATAGTTACTGGCTGTGGTTCTTACCAGTTACAGTATAGTTACAGTATAGTTAGTGACTGTGGTTCTTACTAGTTACAGTATAGTTACAGTATAGTTAGTGGCTGTGGTTCTTACCGGTGGGGTGGAACTGTACAAACTCCAGGTCCTGGCATGGTAGGCCAGCTCTGGTTACCATGGCGTTGCCATCCCCGGTGCTGGTGTGGGCTGAGGTACAGCTGAAGTAGGTACGGCCATAACCACTACACATACAAAGAGAGATACTGGATATAAGGAGGTTGCTACTGGTGTAGACATGTGCGATGTATAATCCTACTGACTCAAAGCGATTGTCAGGACATTACAGAGCTTCATTCTGAGGGACATGAGAAATATGAAAGACTCTGGGACGTGAACAAGCATACCCAGTAGCGATGACAGTGTTGTTGGCTCTGAAGCGGTGGATGGATCCATCCTCCATACAGAGAGCGATCACTCCTCTGCATTCACCATCCTCCATCAGCAGGTCCAGGGCAAAGTACTCCACAAAGTAGCTGGTATCATACCTTAAGGACTGGAGAAGAACAATTAATGGGACATTGAAAAATCAAAAAGGTACATGGTTGTATAAATAACAGTCGATGTATGCAAGGTCTCAGACTGAAGCCAGACGTGTGAATGCAAACTGAACCCTTGTCTCAGCTCTGTTTCCAGCTTATACTGTTCAACTACCACACATTGGCCTTGAAATGTTTTTCTACCATTCACCTTAGGGACCACAATGGAAACAAGTCAATGACCTTTTGTGTTATTCCTGTCAAGTTTTTCAAAAATCTATGTACTGTGTTTTAACTGTCAAATAAAAATCAGTCAATGATCCAACCAAACTAGAGGACATATTTAATAAAGCGAGTCTTGGAAGCAGTCTCATGATAACATTAAACACACCCGTCCATACAATGTGTGAAGAAGGGAGTGTCCAGTCCTGTCAGCTACACAGCAGCATCGGTGTGCTTGGCCTCCCTTTCCAAAATTCAGGCTCTGACCCCCGAAGGCCCTCTGATAGATCTTCCCATCCTCTGTCCGACTGAAGGGCATTCCAAAGTTCTCCAGCTAGCGGGGGGGGGGGGGGGGGGGGGGGGGGGGGGGGCACAAAGAACAATGTGATACAACCATATTGTCATGGGAGACAGAGATGGTTTCAAGCGCAGGGCACAGCAGGTGTTTATTGTAAAGGAACACAGGAGGAGGCAGGTAGCTGGGTCCAGGGGCAGGCAGAAGGTCATACACAGGGGGTCCAAAAAAAGCAACAGTACAGGCAGGGAAAAGGCTGGTAACGTCGTCCGGGAGATCAGGCAATAGGTTGATAACAGGATATCCGATAGGCAAAAGGTGTCATTAGTGAGGCAGGCAAAAACTATCATACACGGGAATGTAATGTAAAATGGGAGGAGTAGATCACGGGAAAAACAGCGCTCCGAATAGAAGAGTGTCACAAAACAAACAATACCTCATAATGATGGGGTGCACAGAACTGAACTAAATAGTGTGTGATAATGACCTACAGGTGTGTGAACAGGTGATCAGAATTCAGGTGATTGGGATCTGGAGAGTGAGCTGCGTTCAGGGGCGATCTATGTGTTTGAGACTGTGAGCTGGAAAGTGACCTGCGTTCAGGGTTCTACGTGTTTTGACAGTGTGAGTTGGAAACAGACGTTACACATATTCCAGCACTTTATTTTATGTCTTTGGGGGAAAAACAGACTAAAACACCAGGATCTGTGTCTGAAATTGCACCCTATTTAGTGTTCAAAATGTAGTGCACTAATTATCTCTCACCTCCACCACGGCAGCTGGGGCCTGCTCTGTCATGTAGTGGATAGCATCCTGGTCCCCTAGCCAATCAGATCCCTTCACTGTGTCGTAGAAGTGCCACCTCCAATCATCTCCCTCCATGTTACCCAGGGCTGCATTGATCCCACCCTGGATTGGACAAAATCAACACTAATGAATTCAACAGTTCATTATGACTCAACAATTCAACAGTTCATTATTACAAAGTGCATTTCTATTCATTCATCATAATAGTACTGTAATGATAGTATTTACTCTTCACATGCACTTCAACTACAGGTGATTGTTGAGAAGCTACCCAACTACTCCCAAGCCAAACCCCAATTCCCTCCGACTAGTAAAATATGAAAAAAAAATGAAATGAGGTACGAACCGCTTGATGCATTGATGTCAATGGGAGACTGAAGTTAGGTATTCACCCCTAAATATGCATAGGCCTACCTGTGCTGCCACAGTGTGAGACCTAGTGGGGAACAGCTTGGTGACACAGGCCGTGTTGAAGCCAGCCTCAGACAGACCAAAAGCAGCTCTCAGACCTGCTCCCCCAGCCCCTACCACCACCGCATCAAACTCATGATCCACTACCGGGTACTGGGTTGAGATCTGAGGATCAGAATAATATTGACTCGGATACACAGACACTGACATTGATCTCCTGTGAATATTGATAACTACAAAAAAAAAAACATGGCTGATATGACATTGTAACAAACAAAATTGCACGCCATTCATACAAATTAAAAGGGAATCCTTTTAAAAAAAATGTACGATGCATATTGTATGTAGATATGTAAATACAATATGTAAATACAAATGACTTCATAACAAGAATGTCTCTTGAAGACCTTTATTTAAAAATGTGTTTTGCATTAAACGGAAGAAGAAGAAAGTCGGTGTTATGTTGTGTAAAACTCACATCATCTGACACTTTGGCGTTGTCCTTCTTCCCATAGATGGAGAAGTGGATGTTCCTGGAGCTGCATCGGGTTGCTGCAGGGAACTATAATTATGGGGATAACATGATACATCAATAGGTAGAGATCATAGACATATAATTAACTCTCAAATACATAGAAAACATAAACCATCATAATTTCACACTGGATCAGCAACATATTCAATCAAATCAAGGTGGGAAAATACTCAAAACCCCCAAAGAATATCCCTGTCATTATGAATAGGTCATTTAGCAAGTACAGTATATATTTTTTTACATTTTAACATGTTCAAAAAGTGACTCTCAGACAGCTAACGTTATGTAACGAAGGGTCTGGTCTGGCCTGGAGGACTGTTATGAAAGGCTGTGTCTGCTGCTGGTTACGAAAGCTGTAAGAGAAGCATTCCCTCCCCATCGCAGTTACAAAACTGACTTTTCACAGACTACACAAATGCATTATCCAACAACAATTATTAAACTCACGGCTTTAGTTAATAAAATCCTCTTGGTCAGGACTCTGGATACACTTGCCATCCTTATTATTCACAGGGTTCCTGCTAACAACTACAAAGTAACTGTCTAGGAACGAACACATCTATACTGATTGGGGGCAAATTAATCCCTTCCTGGGGCCCCGCCCACTGGAAGAAACCATCTCAAACGTCTTGAAAGCAAGGGGGAGGCTTCAAGTTCTAAATCCATTTCTGCACACATTAGATAAAATAAATGAATTAAGACTTGACAAAATGTTGAGTTTTAAATAAACAATTTCTCTTTACACATATATTGTAATGACATAGAGACTATATCTTCGACTACAACACCATCGTACAACACAAGTGGTCTCTTTGTAATTATATTGGTTAAAGACGTTGTATAATCGCTCTTTCCCATAGGTACAGGGACAAATGTATAGCCAATTGACCTAGACACATTTTGTCAAGGTGAGCGTCTGCTCAATTTTTAAAATGAATCTACTGTACTTTGCAATGTGTTATTTGGGCCTGAAATAGCCGTGCAATAATGCAATGACTCAGTTAGCTGTTGTTACTTTTAGCCTGCAAGCTAACCACCATGTAAAGCTGTGTTGTTGTGTTAGCTGTGGCAAGATAGCTAGCAAGTGTGCTAGCAAACCGCACTTGTTTTGTTGGTGTTAATTAGCTATTCATGTTCAGGCCAAAGAATGGACATTTTTAAAAGTGTTACAATGACAACAAAGAGAGACTGCCATTAGCCACATTGCTGTGTCAGTCGTCATGTGGGATGCATGCCAATGGTGTGGTCAGGGAGTTGTCATCTGAGATCAATAAGACCAACCGTTTCCCCTGCTAATATTTTCTAGTTGACTTGCCTAGCTATTTATTTAAATATAATTAACGTTACTACTATTCCTCATTTTAGGTCAAGGTAATACCTTATGGTCAGGTTGGTTGTATGTAACAACAGCTAGTCGACTAGCTAGATAAAACAATGTATGTGGTGGTGACAGGTACGTGTATAAACATTCGACTCTCCCCTGTTATAGGGCACCTCTATGAACAACTTGAATGACCCCCCTAGATGGAACATGGGCCCAGACCCACGAGGAGGTGCTGCTGCTGCTGACGGGAACAAATGGAATTATGCCCTCCTGGTGCCAATGCTGGGGCTGGCTGCCTTTCGTAAGTTGCCTGCACAGTACAGTGTTGTTACACAAGGACAGGATATTCACTTTACATGACATGTGGCGTATATACAACTGAAGACAACATTTGTAGGCCAATCTTGTACTTACTTTGACAGACACTGACAAGACTTACTCTTTTGTGGTGACTTCACTGCATTGCTTTAAACCAAATTGGTTGTCATTACAACACTATAACATTATTATTACAATCACTACATATAATATTGCAGAAAAGTGATTGGGTAGTTCCAACCGGGGCTTGAACATGGGACTGTTGAACCAACACCTTCTCTGAGGAGGGGAGGTTGGTGGGTTATTATATGAGAAGGTGTTTGGTCAACAGCCACAAGGTCCTGGGTTTAAGCCCTAGTCAGGACTACGCCCTATAATAACCAAACAACCTCCCATCCTCAGGCTGGATCTGGACCAGAGAGTGTCAGACAGAGATCATAAAGGTCAAGGCCCGGTACGACCAGGACATGTCTACCGTGACCTCCAACCTTGAGATGAAGTACAGAGACACCCTGACGGAGAACCGGCGGGCGGCGGCCATCTTAGAGCTGGAGCTGGAGAAGGAGAGGCAGAGGGTCCAGAGGTACCGCCAGGCCCTCATCTCACAGAGCCAGCAGGTCATGGAGGAACGCAAACAGCTACAGGTGGAACGAGAGGTGGGAGGACTTGACTTAAAGATGCACCCCGGGATCTTAAGCACAGCAAATTTGTAACATATAGCACACATTTCTAAATTCGTATGATATCATACAAATTGCAAAATTCGTAGCATGTCGCAAGAAATGGATGATGTGTACACAATTGGATGAAGTAGTACACAAGAAACGGGGACCACTTTTGTCTCATGAGCAACACTTTCAAAACTACAGGCTGAAATGATCAAAATGTTTGAGAATGCATCTTTAACTTAGTTTTAACTCCTAGTGGAGCCTGGTAAGGGCCTTGAAGGTGTGAGGGGGATGTTGCTTTTAAGGTGGAGTTGTTATAAGCTGAGGTTATTTGTTGATGTTTAAATTGAACAGATAGGGACAGTGAAAGAGAGACAGGAAAGGTATGAGATGTGTGCCAGAAGGACTATGGGTCAGATTGAAACCCATGCAGACACTGGTATACCAATACATGTGTACTGAAAAGGGAAAGGGGGATACCTAGTCAGTTGTACAATTGAATGCCTTCAACTGAAATGTGTCTTCTGCATTTAACCCAACCCCTCTGAATCAGAGAGGTGCAGGGGGCTGCCATAAATCAACATCCATGTCTTCGGCGCCCGGGGAACACTGGGTTAACTGCCATGCGCAGGGGCAGAGCAACAGATTTTGACCTTGTCAGCTCAGGGATTCAATCCAGCAACCTTTCGGTTACTGGCCCATCGCTCTAACCACAGTGCTGTGGAACTAACCACTAGACTAAACCCTGAAGCCACAGTTGAGATTTGTATTATCTTGTGTTAAATAAACATTTCATTTTCAAATCGCCAGGCTCTGGAGCAAGAGAAGATGAAGCTTTTAGAATCCGGCGCCGCTGGGGCCATCCTCCAACACGCTCTGGCCAGAGAGATCGACTGGCACCAGAGGGCCTCAGCCATGCTGAAGGATCTGGAGGAGGACCTTGTAGAGAGACAGGGGGCCTACTGCAACCTGCTCCTCCCCAGGGAACATAGACTGGAGATGGAGAAGAACCTGCTCATCAAGGTGGTGAAGGAACCGTTGGGAACGGATACAGATCTGGAGGGAGACCTGAAGGATATCTTTAAGAACGACCGCTACTGTGCCAAAGGTAACAATCGCCTCCTCAACGTGAAGAAAATGGACAAGAGGAAGAATGGTAGCTTGATGTGGCTCTACCTCAGATACTGGCAGCTGCAGGTTACCATGGAGGCGCATAAACGGGCAGAGGACTCAATACTGGGAGTTACACCAGATAACAACAACCTCAAGTGACCTTGATAGGGTTGACATTGAGTATATAGTAACAGTCTTCTTGACTGCACAAATGTTTTATTTTTCACTAAATGGTGAATTAGTTCATATATTTCATTTCCTCTACATCATTTTATGACTCCTGACGAATGTAAACGCTTACGTTGTTACTAGTGAAACACAGTAAATGCCAATGGAATTGTCATTGAATGTCAGGGATATTTTCACAACTATAGTTTTGTCTTTGCACTCCAAACCCAATGTTGGATGATATGATACAGTACCATGAATTCTAGAGGAATTTCTCCTTTTGATAAAATCATATATATCCACATTGGATATCACAGCTGTTTGGTCAGTCATGTAGAAAAAAAATAGTGATATACTTTATTTTGACAGAATATACAATGTTATAACAGACTGTGGTTGTGTCATACAATAATGTAATGAGGTGTAATATACTGACATCTCTGACTGGATACTTGGTGTGGGTTATTTAATTAGAGGTATGGTTGAGTAAAGCCCAGGACCACTTGACAAGCATTGCTGACCATAGCATCCTCAGGCTCCATAAAGTTTGAACTAATGTAAACTGAATCTAAGAAATAGACCTGAGCAAACATTTACATTTTATTCATCGAGCGGACACTCTTGTCCAGAGATGAAGTTTTGTAGGGAAAAAACCAACCACAGTTATTGCACGTAAAGCCTTCTTGGAAACAGCTGCTATCAGTAGAAAAAAGCCAGGAAGAGAAAAACAAGTGCAAAAGATTCTGAGGCACAGCAATCGGCTTTAGGCCATCTACGGCCAGGGGCGATCCTGCCCAGGGAAGGCTGCCGTTTCCTGGCTGAGACAGTAGCCCAGGGCTCCTGGAGGGAATAGTGGATGAACAGCTGAACTCTGGAAGTCTGGGTAGGATGGGGAGTCATCCTCTCTAAGACACCCCTTAAAGTCCCGCTCCAGTTATTTTTGACCTTTTCCTGTTGAAAAACAATATCCTGGGTATAAATGTAGAAATGTAATGTAATGTGTCCTTAAGCGCCAAAAAAGAACAGATGACTTCCTCTATGCTGCCAATCACTTCAGCTACTGAAATCTGGTCTTAAAGGGGCAATCGAGGATTTGAAAAACAACAAAGCAGTCACTCTGCTACTTGCCCCTTTAAAGGGGAGGTGCCTGCATGAGGCGACCTGGGCATGGCGTTGAAGATACGGAAGCCCTCTTTGGTGGCAAAGTCCCAGGCCAGGTCAGCCACCTCCTCAGCTAACCTCCCAGAGCCGGTTTGTTCTGTAAAAGAGGGATAGTTAAGCCTACAACTACATATTGTTCATAAAACAGATGTAAGGTTAACATCTGGACAGACTGTTAGGCTAGCTAAATAATAATATAATCTGGACAGACTGTTAGGCTAGCTAAGTAATAATATAATCTGGACAGACTGTTAGGCTAGCTAAGTAATAATATAATCTGGACAGACTGTTAGGCCAGCTAAATAATAATATAATCTGGACAGACTGGCCAGCTAAATAATAATATAATCTGGACAGACTGTTAGGCTAGCTAAGTAATAATATAATCTGGACAGACTGTTAGGCTAGCTAAATAATAATATATTCTGGACAGACTGTTAGGCCAGTTAAGTAATAATATAATCTGGACAGACTGTTAGGCTAGCTAAGTAATAATATAATCTGGACAGACTGTTAGGCTAGCTAAATAATAATATATTCTGGACAGACTGTTAGGCCAGTTAAGTAATAATATAATCTGGACAGACTGTTAGGCTAGCTAAGTAATAATATAATCTGGACAGACTGTTAGGCTAGCTAAATAATAATATATTCTGGACAGACTGTTAGGCCAGTTAAGTAATAATATAATCTGGACAGACTGTTAGGCTAGCTAAGTAATAATATAATCTGGACAGACTGTTAGGCTAGCTAAGTAATAATATAATCTGGACAGACTGGCCAGCTAAATAATAATATAATCTGGACAGACTGTTAGGCTAGCTAAGTAATAATATAATCTGGACAGACTGTTAGGCTAGCTAAATAATAATATATTCTGGACAGACTGTTAGGCCAGTTAAGTAATAATATAATCTGGACAGACTGTTAGGCTAGCTAAGTAATAATATAATCTGGACAGACTGTTAGGCTAGCTAAGTAATAATATAATCTGGACAGACTGTTAGGCTAGCTAAGTAATAATATAATCTGGACAGACTGGCCAGCTAAGTAATAATATAATCTGGACAGACAGGCCAGCTAAGTAATAATATAATCTGGACAGACTGTTAGGCTAGCTAAGTAATAATATAATCTGGACAGACTGTTAGGCTAAATAATAATATAATCTGGACAGACAGGCTAGCTAAGTAATAATATATTCTGGACAGACAGGCTAATTAAGTATTAATATAATCTGGACAGACTGTTAGGCTAGCTAAATAATAATATATTCTGGACAGATTTAGGCTAGGTAAATAATATAATAGTAATATATGCCATTTAGCAGACACTTTTATCCAAAGCAAATTAGTCATGCATGCATATATTATTTTTTTAATGTATGAGTCTGAGACACAATCCTAAACTCTGGTCTATGTTCTGGTACCTGCAATGGTACTCTTGCTCTCCCCCTGGTGGCTGGCTGCCAGGCAGAAGAGGTGGAAGGCCATGTAGAAGTTCCATTCTGGGATTCCCTCCTCCAGACCCATAGAGCTGCAGTACTGCCTCATCACCTCCTCCACAGTGGGGATACCCAGGTGGACTAGGCCCCTGTCAGATATACCTGTAGGAAACACAATGAAACCACCACTGTGTTGATATACTGAGTCATAACTATACTGAACAAAAATATACAACGCAACATGCAACAATTTCAAAGATGTTACTGAGTTACAGTTCATATGAGGAAATCAGTCAATTTAAATACATTAATTAGGCCCTAATCTATTGATTTCACATGACTGGGAATACAGATAAGCATATGTTGGTCACAGATACCTTTAAAAAAAAAAAAAAGTAGGCGTGAATCAGAAAACCAGTCAGTATCTGGTGTGACTACCATTTGGCTCATGCAGTGTGACACATCTCCTTCGCATAGAGTTGATCAGGCTGTTGATTGTGGCCTGTGGAACGTTGTCCTACTCATTTACATTTAAGTCATTTAGCAGACGCTCTTATCCAGAGCGACTTACAAATTGGTGCATTCACCTTATGATATCCAGTGGAACAACCACTTTACAATAGTGCATCTAAATCTTTTAAGGGGGGGGGGGGGGTTAGAAGGATTACTTTATCCTATCCTAGGTATTCCTTAAAGAGGTGGGGTTTCAGGTGTCTCCGGAAGGTGGTGATTGACTCCGCTGACCTGGCGTCGTGAGGGAGTTTGTTCCACCATTGGGCTGCCAGAGCAGCGAACAGTTTTGACTGGGCTGAGCGGGAACTGTACTTCCTCAGAGGTAGGGAGGCGAGCAGACCAGAGGTGGATGAACGCAGTGCCCTTGTTTGGGTGTAGGGCCTGATCAGAGCCTGAAGGTACGGAGGTGCCGTTCCCATCACAGCTCCGTAGGCAAGTACCATGGTCTTGTAGCGGATGCGAGCTTCAACTGGAAGCCAGTGGAGAGAGCGGAGGAGCGGGGTGACGTGAGAGAACTTGGGAAGGTTGAACACCAGACGGGCTGCGGCGTTCTGGATGAGTTTAAACATTTTGACCAATCGATTGGTCGAAAGAACAGCACTTCTCTCGGTCGACCAATATTTTTTTTTAGTCGGGGACAGCCCTAGTATGGACAGGCATACTCCTCTTCAATGGCTGTGCGAAGTTGCTGGATATTGGCGGGAACTGGAACACGCTGTCATACAAGTAGATCCAGAGCATCCCAAACATGCTCAATGGGTGACATGTCTGGTGAATATGCAGGCCATGGAAAAACTGGGACATTTTCAGCTTCCAGGAATTGTGTACAGATCCTTGCGTAATGGGGCCATGCATTATCATGCTGAATTATGAGGTGATTGCAGTGGATTAAATGGCACTACAATGGGCCTCAGGATCTCGTCCCGGTATCTCTGTGCATTCAAATTGCTATCGATAAATGCAATTGTGTTAGTTGTCCGTAGCTTATGCCTGTCCATACTAGGGCTGTCCCCGACTAAAAAAAAATATTGGTCGATCGAGAGAAGTGCTGTTCTTTCGACCAATCGATTGGTCAAAATGTTTAAACTTATTTTTCCATATATAGACAGACACCCTATGTGTTTGAATAAAACCAACTACATATGCACTGAGCTTGTCTGATGCTTTAAGCACACTGTTTGATTATATAATTAAGACACAAATGACTCAAGAGCCCGATGGTCACAATGTGTTAAAAGAAATTACAGCAAGTGCATGTGTGACTGGCGCAAGTTGTCTCGCTCTCCTCCCTACTGCAGCGAAAAGGCACCATAACACAGCAAGTGTTTATTGCGCTGTCCATGCTGAAGCTGCCACATCATTATAGCCATTTAGTTTCTGTCTTGATTCTGACTGAAAAGTTCTGTTAACGAAATCCCTAATTTGTTTAGGAAAGCCAAACAGCTGCTGTTAAAATACAATATTATTATTTTCTCTGACCATTCAGAAACAGTAAACACTAAATAAGTGTACCAGACAGTCTGTTCTAACGCAAGAAATAAATACATAAAGCCTTTATTACAGCAGATGAAAAACAGTTGCATGCACATTTCCAATAAGTCAGTTCAAGTACATTTCTGCGCTGCTAGAGCTGCCCTGGTCAACTGTAAGTGCTGTTAGGTGGAAATGTCTAGGATCAACAACGGTTCAGCCGCAAAGTGGTAGGCCACACAAGCTCACAGAACGGGACCGCCGAGTGCTGAAGCGCGTAACAATCGTCTGTCCTCGGTTGCAACACTCGCTTCCAGAGGCAGTTTGGAAATCTGTAGTAAAGTCAGCACAAGAACTGTTCGTCGGCAGCTTCATGAAATGGGTTTCCATGGCCGAGCAGCGACACACAAGCCTAAGATCACCATGCGCAATGCCAAGTGTCGGTTGAAGTGGTGTAAAGGCGGTGGAAACGCATTACCTGGAGTGATGAATAACGTTGCACCATCTGGCAGTCCGACTGACAAATCTGTGCATAGTGCCAACTGTGAAGTTTGATGGAGGAGGTATAATGGTCTGGGCTGTTTTTCATGGTTCAGGCCCCTTAGTTCCAGAGAAGGGAAAGCTTAACGCTACAGCATACAATGACATTCTAGACGATTCTGTGCTTCCAACTTTGTGGCAACAGTTTGGGGAAGGCTCTTTCCTGTTTCAGCATGACAATGCCCCTGTGCACAAAGTAAGGTCCATATAGAAATGGTTTGTCGAGATCGGTGTCGAAGAACTTGACTGGCCTGCACAGAGCCCTGACCTCAACCCCATCGAACACCTTTGGAATGAACTGGAACACCAAATGTGAGCCAGGCCTAATCGCCCAACCTCACTAATGCTCTTGTGGCCGAATGGAGTCCCCGCAGCAATGTTCCAACATCTAGTGGAAAGCCTTCCCAGAACAGTAGAGGCAGTTATAGCAGCAAAGGGTGGACCAACTCCATAGTAATGGCCATGATTTTGGAATGAGATGTTCGACGAGCAGGTGTCCACATACTTTTGACCATGTAGTGTATATAGGCTATGTTCAATTTATCGAATCAGTTATTGTTTTCTTGTTAAACTCAGACATTTCTCTCAAAACACAGGGATGTCGATTCGCAAGGAACTAGTATTATCAGAGGACCAAAAAACAGTAGGTTATTCTGTCTGGAATTGTACAATATTACATTACCCGACCACCCCCAGTAAAACTAATCCTGTCTGAATATGGTTTAAGGCATTGTTCTCAATCCCAATATGCTGGTTCATTTTGCTACTATGCACATAGCAACATAGGGAAAGGTGCCAATTCTATGGTGCACTGAAGATTATGTTTCAGACCTGCGGACAGCGACTGTATCCAACGCCGGAGAAAGCGCATTTGTTATAAAATAATATTAGATCTATTAGCGTTGCACCATTATTTTTACATAGTATAACCACATGCACATTTTAGAGTGGCCTTTTATTGTCCCCAGCACAAGGTGCACCTGTGTAATGATCATGCTGTTTAATCAGCTTCTTGATATGCCACACCTGTCAGGTGGATGGATTATCTTGGCAAAGGTGAAATGCTCACGAACAAGGATGTAAACAAAGTTGTGCGCAGAATTTGAGAGAAATACATTTTT